>NC_091289.1:121370919-121553419 GCF_032444005.1 Ranitomeya imitator
AAACATTTGATTTCAATATATTTTTATTAGACCATTTGTAGTGCAGCCCTCGGAAGTACAAAATGATCTGCTTCTTTATGTTTGCACCTCTTTAGGCCGGTTTCATACGTCAGTGGCTCCGGTACGTGAGGTGACAGTTTCCTCACGTACCGGAGCCACTGACACACGTAGACACTTAAAATCAATGCATCTGTGCAGATGTCATTGATTTTTTGTCTCCGAGTGCCAAACACGGAGACATGTCAGTGTTCGTGGGAGCGCACGTATTACACAGACCCATTAAAGTCAATGGGTCCGTGTAAAACACGTACCGCACACGGACGTTGTCCATGTGCAGTCCATATGCCATGCAGGAGACAGCGCTCCAGTAAGCGCTGTCTCCCCCACATGGTGCTGAAGCCGCGATTCATATCTTCTGTACAGCAGCGTTTGCTGTACAGAAGATATGAATAATCCATTTTTTTTGTGGTTTTTCTTGTTTAAAATAAAGGTCCATGTCCCCACCCCCTGTGCGCCCCCCCGCTGTTCTGAAAATACTCACCCGGCTCCCTCGCTGGTTGGCGCTGCTTCCTGTCCTGGCCGCACCTTCTACTGTATGAGCGGTCACGTGGGGCCGCCGATTACAGTCATGAATATGCGGCTCCACCTCCCATAGGGGTGGAGCCGCATATTCATTACTGTAAATGAGCAGCCCCACGTGACCGCATACAGTAGAAGGTGCGGCCAGGAGCGGAAGCAGCGACAGCGAGGGAGCCGGGTGAGTATTTTCAGAACAGCGGGGGGCGCACAGGGGGTGGGGACATGGACCTTTATTTTAAAACAAGAAAAACCACAAAAAAAATGGATTATTCATATCTTCTGTACAGCAAACGCTGCTGTACAGAAGATATGAATCGCGGCTTCAGCATGATGCAGGGGACAGCGCTAAACTTTAGCGCTGTCTCCGGCACGGTGCGTGTGGTACCCAGTTGGCACACAGGCGGCACACGTGTGCCACACGTGTGCCACACTGATGTGCCACAGAAATGCACCGGCACACGGACACGGATAATTCCGGTACCGATTTTTCTTTTACCGGAATTATCTGGACGTGTGAGACTGGCCTTATTCACTTCTTTGTCTCCTATAGGGGGTTTCATCCACAAGATGCCGTTTTAGTGTTAATTTACATAGACTCTGGGTATGAAAATGAAGAAAAAATATATATACATATATGCACTAGTAAATAAATCATAAGTGTTATGTGCATCTATTTGTTCTTATGTATATTTATTGAAATGTTAATAATGTCCATCATTGATAGGTTTATGAACTCGTGATGACGGGTATTTGTCCAGCTTTGTGACTACAGAGCTCCTGTTTGTGAAAGGGGCACACCCTGAAAATGTGACAAGCATGACTCCATGCTTGTTTGCCTCAGCAATGACTCCTCGCGCCTCATACGGCCATCTGAAAGCCTGGTGGAAATGGGCAAATATATTTTTGCTTCCCTTCATTTTCTGTCCTACATGCTTTGTGTCTGTGTAATATGGATTATATACAAGTATTTAGCATAAAGCAAAAAGCAGTATTGTGAATATTTCCTTGTGAGTTTTTAAAATTTGGTAATCTAGTCTTTTTATCCAACTAGGTGTCGTCCTCATCTCACTCTGCAATGGGCCAAAACCAGTTGGCTAAAAACAATAAATCTACCATACATACAGGTAAGAGGGAACCATATCTCAAGGAAAGGCAAAGGAACAAAAAAATTCAGGAATACGACATTTACACCAAGTAAAAAAAAATACTGTATATACATTTTGACAAGTCACAGGTCTTCTTTACGATATACCCTTGTATGTGAGATATATATGGTTTATATTTTCTTTAAATGATTTCTCAATATATTTCTACATAACACTGTAAAGTTCTAAAACAAATTGTTGCAGGTGAAATTTCTGCTACAAATCTGTCTTGTGTGAACATAGTCTTAGGCTACTTTCACACTTGCGTTGTTTGGCGTACGTCGCAATGCATCGTTTTGGAGAAAAAACGCATCCTGCAAAGTTGCCCGCAGGATGCATTTTTTCTCCATTGACTTGCATTAGCGACGTATGGCCACACGTCGCATACATTGTGCGACGGATCCGTCGTGTTTTTGGCGGACGCGACGCACAAAAAAAGTTCAATGTAACGTTTTTTTGTGCGTCGTGACTGCCATTTTTGACTGCGCATGCATGGCCGAAACTCCGCCCCCTCCTCCCTGCTCATTGCAATGGGCAGCAGATGCGTTGTAAAACTGCATCCACTGTCCACGTTGTGCTACATTTAACACACTGTCCGTCGGTACATCGGGCCGACGCATGGTGACGGCCCCGTACCGACGCAAGTGTGAAAGTAGCCTTAGGAGGACTCCTCTAAGGAGAGCACTATGATTCTCTAGATTTGATCATTTACATGAAGCAATCCTATGGTACTGTAAAGTCCAGTCTAACTTAATGTATTATTTTTCAGGATTGTTGCAATAATATGATCTAGTATTATTTATACCAATCAGATTGAGTGGAAAAATATATTTGCATATTGAAATGTATCAAGGCAAAGAAGAAACTGCCATGCATTGAGTTTTATCACACATAATTACCAGGGAATGTAGCCTGTCCATTGCTTCTTTTACAAAGGGTAACTCTTGCTGTATCTGCGACTCTGACACTGTGGTTCTAAAAATAAATTTAAATACATTTTTTGTAACTTCTCTAATATTTGAGACACGTAAGAAAAAGTGTGTTCTAGTGCAACCATGTGGGACATTGACCTTAGAGGGACTCTGTCAGCACCAAACGATTGTGTAAGCCAGCACAAGTGCCCGGTAAACCATTGGCATGGCCTAATAGTTCAGTTCACCTTCTCACCAACTTGTTTCCCATCTATTTCCACCCTCTTCTGTCTTCTGTAAAGTCAGACCGGTCAATCAAGAAAAAGGGGTGCGGAAAACAAGTAAGAGAACATTTCATTGAACTGCTCAACCATGCCAAGGTGCACTTAATGCTTGTGCTTGATTGGAACATTTTGTACTTACAGACTCCTTGTAAATTATGGGTTGTCCAGGGTCCAGTTTTTTGCACATACCATATTCACTAAATCATTGCCTATACCACGTGCCATGCCAGAGAAGCAGCAGGAGATTTGGGAGGTGAATAATTGGCTCAGGGATTGGTGTAGAAAGGAGGGGTTTTGGCTTCTGGAGAACTGGGCTAACTTCTGTTGGCTACAGGTTCTACACTAGGGATGGGCTGCACATCAATGTTGAGGGTTCAGTTGTTCTGGGGGAAAAATGGCTAGAAGGTTGGAGGCGTGTCTAAACTAGGGACTGGTGGATTGGGCAATTACTGCAAAGCTGTGGAAGATAGTGTAGATAGTGACCTGGGCATTAGTAATGAATTTGGGAATGACATGTGGGAGCGGTTTTTATTTTTTACTGTACTTAATACTTGAAGCTGTGATTGTCAGATCGCTTGTACCATACATAGCAGTGCATTAACTGTTAGAGGCACATGATGGCAGATTAAATTAGCTATCATCAGATAGGGATTATATACATTAGTTAAGACTGCTCTATATGGGTATACCTTGATGATTGGTGGAGCAGCTTAGTATACATTTTTTTGCAAAAAAACGTATCAACCTGTTTTTTTCCATCTTTTGACTAGCACTTGCTTATTACTGTGATTTTTTTTTTACAACAGAGTATTTTTGACCTCACTGTGCTCTTTTGTGTCTTCAAATGTATATCATATGTAGTGAAGAGGTTCACATCGCATTAGTGCCATCCGTTTAACGGATCCATTACTAAGAGGCACTAACGCAATGTAATGGATCCGTTAACGCACCCATTGCCATAACGCATCCTAACGCATGTCAAAATCAGCATGCGTTAGCGATGATGCGTTACTTTGTGACGCACCCTCAAACGCAGTCTACCATGTTTTCGGGTACATCAGGTATAATGCACAGCGAACAGTTGCGTTCACTGTGCATAGACCTCCATTACTAACGCATGCCGACGCAATGGTACCATGCGTTAGTGCATGCGTTAGTGCATGCGTAAGTGCGATTGTAGAAAAAAAGACATTTTGTGCATCAGCGTTAGCGCATCCGTTTAACGGATCCATTAAACGGATGGCACTAACACGATGCAAACCTAGCCTTAGGGGTCATCTTATTACAATGTACACTCCACCATATATATATATTCATATATATACAGTGGGGCAAAAAAGCATTTAGTCAGTCAGCAATAGTGCAAGTTCCACCACTTAAAAAGATGAGAGGCGTCTGTAATTTACATCATAGGTAGACCTCAACTATGGGAGACAAACTGAGAAAAAAAAATCCAGAAAATCACATTGTCTGTTTTTTTAACATTTCATTTGCATATTATGGTGGAAAATAAGTATTTGGTCAGAAACAAAATTTCATCTCAACACTTTGTAATATATCCTTTGTTGGCAATGACAGAGGTCAAACGTTTTCTGTAAGTCTTCACAAGGTTGCCACACACTGTTGTTGGTATGTTGGCCCATTCCTCCATGCAGATCTCCTCTAGAGCAGTGATGTTTTTGGCTTTTCGCTTGGCAACATGGACTTTCAACTCCCTCCAAAGGTTTTCTATAGGGTTGAGATCTGGAGACTGGCTAGGCCACTCCAGGACCTTGAAATGCTTCTTACGAAGCCACTCCTTCGTTGCCCTGGCGGTGTGCTTTGGATCATTGTCATGTTGAAAGACCCAGCCACGTTTCATCTTCAATGCCCTTGCTGATGGAAGGAGGTTTGCACTCAAAATCTCACGATACATGGCCCCATTCATTCTTTCATGTACCCGGATCAGTCGTCCTGGCCCCTTTGCAGAGAAACAGCCCCAAAGCATGATGTTTCCACCACCATGCTTTACAGTAGGTATGGTGTTTGATGGATGCAACTCAGTATTCTTTTTCCTCCAAACACGACAAGTTGTGTTTCTACCAAACAGTTCCAGTTTGGTTTCATCAGACCATAGGACATTCTCCCCAAACTCCTCTGCATCATCCAAATGCTCTCTAGCAAACTTCAGACGGGCCCGGACATGTACTGGCTTAAGCAGTGGGACACGTCTGGCACTGCAGGATCTGAGTCCATGGTGGCGTAGTGTGTTACTTATGGTAGGCCTTGTTACATTGGTCCCAGCTCTCTGCAGTTCATTCAATAGGTCCCCCCGCGTGGTTCTGGGATTTTTGCTCACCGTTCTTGTGATCATTCTGACCCCACGGGGTGGGATTTTGCGTGGAGCCCCAGATTGAGGGAGATTATCAGTGGTCTTGTATGCCTTCCATTTTCTAATTATTGCTCCCACTGTTGATTTCTTCACTCCAAGCTGGTTGGCTATTGCAGATTCAGTCTTCCCAGCCTGGTGCAGGGCTACAATTTTGTTTCTGGTGTCCTTTGACAGCTCTTTGGTCTTCACCATAGTGGAGTTTGGCGTCAGACTGTTTGAGGGTGTGCACAGGTGTCTTTTTATACTGATAACAAGTTTAAACAGGTGCCATTACTACAGGTAATGAGTGGAGGAAAGAGGAGACTCTTAAAGAAGAAGTTACAGGTCTGTGAGAGCCAGAAATCTTGATTGTTTGTTTCTGACCAAATAGTTATTTTCCACCATAATATGCAAAAAAAAATGATAAAAAAACAGACAATGTGATTTTCTGGATTTTTTTTTCTCAGTTTGTCTCCCATAGTTGAGGTCTACCTATGATGTAAATTACAGACGCCTCTCATCTTTTTAAGTGGTGGAACTTGCACTATTGCTGACTGACTAAATACTTTTTTGCCCCACTGTATATACAGTATATATATATAGAGAGAGAGAGAAAAACAAAAACAACCAGCACTCCTATTGTGAACACGTGCAAGCTGCAAACTGCAATATAGATAAAAAAAAGAACACAGCAGCACATGTACATGAATCTAGGCCATGTGAAAACACAGACAAATATTCAATATGAATTATACTTCTTAAAAATATTTTTCACAAATTTTTTCAAAAAAATTTTTTTTCATAAAACTTACAGACACTGGCACAGACCTTATGGGTGAGATTAACATGGCCTTATTATTTCCCTTTTTTCCTATCTAAGGTTCTACTATAGGATATATAACAAGTTAATGTTGCGGCCAAACTAGGCAGATGTACTGCTGCGTTTTATTAGGCACTATGCACTTTTTTGAAACAACTTATTATATATGTATTCAGCATGGCATGTCCTTAGTGCTTTGTTAAATTGAACCCATGTTGCGATTTTAGTGGTTTCTGTCCCCATATACCTGCTCTGTCTGTACCTTGTCTATGAAGTCTGTATGTATATTTTGTTTACATTAATAAATATAATCATTACATTTTATTACGGTCTTGGAATTATATGCTCCGAGTTTTGTTGTAGGATATATCTGATTGAGAAGCTTTTCCTGATATTTAATTGTTGTCCAAATTATGGGTTTATCCCCGTGATTTTTTGATTGATATGCATTAGTGGAACCTGTTGTTAAAAGTACAAGGAGGCCCGAAGGACATTCTTGAAAAATTTAATATTACAGGTTATGGGCACTAGATTCTGTGATGAGACATTGATCCAGGGAACTAGTCTGATTGCCGTATGTGGAGTCGAGAAGGAATTTTTCCTATAATACGGGGCAATTAGCATCTGCCTCATGGGGTTTTTGCCTTCCCTGAAACAACATGTTAGGTTATAGGTTGAAGTCAATGGACTTATGTCTACCTTCAACTTTAGAAACTATGAGACAAAATATATTCCAAAAAAAGTCATCTGAACACAATAATTTTAGTGAGTCTGGCCAACCATCTAACATGTATAGGGGCCTCCTGATTCTCCCTTACAAATGATTTAGGAATAGGAAAAGATTGGGCAATTTTAGTTAAAACAGCCAATCCTTTTATTTTTCTTGAAAATAAAAGGTGAAAAGGTGTACGGCAGAGGGGCTTTGCCCCCATCTCTTCGAAAATACATGAATAGTTGCCCAAACTTTCATGAGCTAAATAAGTAATTTAACCCCTTAGTGACAGAGCCAATTTGGTACTTAATGACCAGGCCAATTTTTGCAATTCTGACCACTGTCACTTTATGAGGTTATAACTCTGGAACGCTTCAACGGATCCCGCTGATTCTGAGATTGTTTTTTCGTGACATATTGTACTTCATGATGGTGGTAACATTTCTTCGATATTACTTGCGATTATTTATGAAAAAAACGGAAATATGGCGAAAATTTTTAAAATTTTGCAATTTTCAAACTTTGTATTTTTATGCCCTTAAATCAGAGAGATATGTCACGAAAAATAGATAATAAATAACATTTCCCACATGTCTACTTTACATCAGCACAATTTTGGAAACAAAATTTTTTTTTGTTAGGGAGTTATAAGGGTTAAAAGTTGACCAGCAATTTCTCATTTTTACAACACCATTTTTTTTTAGGGACCACATCACATTTGAAGTCATTTTGAGGGGTCTATATGATAGAAAATAATGAAGTGTGACACCATTCTAAAAACTACACCCCTCAAGGTTCTCAAAACCACATTCAAGAAGTTTATTAACCCTTTACGTGCTTCACAGGAACTGAAACAATGTGGAAGGAAAAAATGAACATTTAACTTTTTTTTGCAAACATCTTAATTCAGAACCATTTTTTTTATTTTCACAAGTGTAAAAACAGAAATGTAACCATAAATTTTGTTATACAATTTCTCCTGAATACGCCAATACCCCATATGTGGGGGTAAACCACTGTTAGGGCGCACCGCAGAACTTAGAAGTGAAGGAGCGCCGTTTGACTTTTTCAATGCAGAATTGGCTGGAATTGAGATCGGACGCCATGTCACGTTTAGAGAGCCCCTGATGTGCCTAAACAGTGGAAACTCCCCACAAGTGACACCATTTTGGAAACTAGACCCCTTAAGGAACTTATCTAGATGTGTGGTGAGCACTTTGAACCCCCAAGTGCTTCACAGAAGTTTATAACGTAGAGCCGTGAAAATACAAAAAAATCGCTTTTGTTTACACAAAAATGATCTTTTCGCCCACAAATTCTTATTTTCACAAGGGTAACAGGAGAAATTAGACCACAAAAGTTGTTGTGCGATTTCTCCTGAATACGTCGATACCCCATATGTGAGGGTAAACCACTGTTTGGGCGCACCGCAGAGCTTGGAAGTGAAGGAGCGCCGTTTTACTTTTTCAATGTTGAATTGGCTGGAATTGAGATTGGACGCCATGTCGCGTTTGGAGAGCCCCTGATGTGCCTAAACAGTGGAAACCCCCCACAAGTGACCCCATTTTGGAAACTAGACCCCTTAAGGAACTTATCTAGATGTGTGGCGAGCACTTTGAACCCCCATGTGCTTCACAGAAGTTTATAACGTAGAGCCGTGAAAAAAAAAATTGCATTTTTTTCTACAAAAAAGATTTTTTAGCCCCCAAGTTTTTATTTTCACAAGGGTAACAAGAGAAATTGGACCCCAAAAGTGATTGTCCAATTTGTCCTGAGTATGCTGGTACCCCATATGTGGGGGTAAACCACTGTTTGGGCGCACGGCAGAGCTCGGAAGGAAGGAGCACCGTTTTGGAATGCAGACTTTGATAGAATGGTCTGTGGGCATTATGTTGCGTTTGCAGAGCCCCTGATGTACCTAACCAGTAGAAACCCTCCACAAGTGACCCCATTTTGGAAACTAGACCCCCCAAGGAACTTATCTAGATGTGTGGTGAGAACTTTGAATGCCCAAGTGCTTCACAGAAGTTTAGAATGCAGAGTCGTGAAAATAAAAAATATTTTTTTTTCCACAAAAAAGATATTGTAGCCCCCAAGTTTTTATTTTCACAAGGGTAACAGGAGAAATTGGACTGCAATAGTTGTTGTCCAATTTATCCCGAGTACGCTGATGCGCCATATGTGGGGGTAAACCACTATTTGGGCGCATGGCAGAGCTCGGAAGGGAAGGAGCACCTTTTTGGAATGCAGACTTTGATAGAATGGTCTGTGGGCATTATGTTGCGATTGCAGAGCCCATGATGTACCTAACCAGTAGAAACCCTCCACAAGTGACCCCATTTTGGAAACTAGACCCCCCAAGGAACTTATCTAGATGTGTGGTGAGAACTTTGAATGCCCAAGTGCTTCACAGAAGTTTAGAATGCAGAGTCGTGAAAATAAAAAATATTTTTTTTTCCACAAAAAAGATATTGTAGCCCCCAAGTTTTTATTTTCACAAGGGTAACAGGAGAAATTGGACTGCAATAGTTGTTGTCCAATTTATCCCGAGTACGCTGATGCGCCATATGTGGGGGTAAACCACTGTTTGGGCGCACGGCAGAGCTCGGAAGGGAAGGAGCGCCTTTTTGGAATGCAGACTTTGATAGAATGGTCTGTGGGCATTATGTTGCGATTGCAGAGCCCCTGATGTACCTAAACTGTAGTAACCCCCCACAAGTGACCCCATTTTGGAAACTAGACCCCCCAAGGAACTTATCTAGATGTGTGGTGAGAACTTTGAATGCCCAAGTGCTTCACAGAAGTTTAGAATGCAGAGTCGTGAAAATAAAAAATTTTTTTTTTTTCACAAAAAAGATTTTGTAGCCCCCAAGTTTTTATTTTCACAAGGGTAACAAGAGAAATTGGACCCCAGAAGTTGTTGTCCAATTTATCCCGAGTATGCTGATGCCCCATATGTGGGGGTAACCCACTGTTTGGGCGCACGGCAGAGCTCAGAAGGGAGGGAGCACCATTTGACTTTTTGAGCGCAAAATTGGCTGTCGTGTTTGGAGACCCCCTGATGTACCTAAACAGTGGAAACCCCCCAATTATAGCTCCAACCCTAACCCCAACACACCCCTAACCCTAATCCCAACCTGATCCATAATCCTAATCACTAACCCTAACCATAATCACAACCCTTACCCCAAAACAACCCTAATGTCAACCCTAATCATAACCCTAATCAAAACCCTAAATCCAACACACCCCTAATCCTAATCTCAACCCTAACCTCAAACCTAACCCTAATCCCAATACACCCCTAATCACAACCCTAACCTTAACCCTAATCCCAAACCTAACCCTAATCCCAAGCGTAACCCTAATGCCAACCCTAACCCTAATACCAACCCTAATCCAAACCCTAACCCTAATCCCAGCTCTAACCCTAACTTTAGCCCCAACCCTAGCCCTAACTTTAGCCCCAACCCTAACCCTAGCCCTAAGGCTACTTTCACACTTGCGTTGTTTGGCATTCCGTCGCAATCCGTAGTTTTGGACAAGAAACGGATCCTGCAAATGTGCCCGCAGGATGCGTTTTTTGCCCATAGACTTGTATTGCCGACGGATCGTGACGGATGGCCACACGTCGCGTCCGTCGTGCACTGGATCAGTTGTGTTTTGGCGGAGCGTCGGCACAAAAAAAGTTCAATGAAACGTTTTTTTGTACGTCGCATCCGCCATTTCTGACCGCGCATGCGTGGCCGTAACTCCGCCCCCTCCTCCCCAGGACATAGATTGGGCAGCGGATGCGTTGAAAAACTACAGCTGCTGCCCACGTTGTGCACAATTTTCACAACGTGCGTCGGTATGTCGGGCCGATGCATTGCGACGGCCCCGTAGCGACGTAAGTGTGAAAGAAGCCTAACCCTAAGTTTAGCTCCAACCCTAACTTTAGCCCCAACCCTAACCCTAAATTTAGCCCCAACCCTAGCCCTAACCCTAACCCTAGCCCTAACCCTACCCCTAACCCTACCCCTAACCCTAACCCTAACCCTACCCCTAACCCTACCCCTAACCCTACCCCTAACCCTACCCCTAACCCTACCCCTAACCCTAACCCTACCCCTACCCCTAACCCTACCCCTAACCCTACCCCTAACCCTACCCCTAACCCTAACCCTACCCCTAACCCTACCCCTAACCCTAATTTTAGCCCCAACTGCTGTTCTGCCGGCCGGCAGATGGAGACAGATGGCGGGCGCACTGGGCATGCGTCCGCCATGTTCTTCTGCCGGCGGCCAGGAGGAGCAGCAAGAGGATCCAGGGACCTAGGTGAGTATGCTAGGGTCCCCGAATCCCCCTATTTCTCTGTCCTCTGATGTGCGATCACATCAGAGGACAGAGAATTACTTTACTTTTTTTTTTTGCGGTCGCCGGTAAACAGTTAATTACCGGCGATCGCAAAACAGGGGTCGGTAATACCGACCCTGATCATGCTCTTTGGGGTCTCGGCTACCCCCGGCAGCCGAGACCCCAAAGATTCTCCCGGTGCCGGCCGGCGGGCGCACTGCGCATGCGCCCGCCATTTTGAAGATGGCGGCGCCCACCGGGAGACACAAGGAGCATCGGGGGAGCTAGGTGAGTATTGGGGGGCCACCTGGGACCCCTTTTCTCTGTCCTCCGATGTGCGATCACATCGGAGGACAGAGAAATTAAAAAGAGATTGCTTTTTTTTTTTTTTTGCGATCGCCGGTAAACGGTTAATTACCGGCGATCGCAAATGCGGGGTGGGTTAAAAACCCCCCGAATCATGTTCTCTGGGGTCTCGGCTACCCTCGGCAGCCGAGACCCCGGAGAAAATCGGCCTCTGGGGGGCGCTATGGACTTTTTCCACAGCGCCGTTAATTAACGGCGCTGTGGTTTAAGTACCCTTAGCGGCCGCCGTTAAAAGGCGTATCGGCGGTCGCTAAGGGGTTAAGATGTATGGGCGCCTTAATGCGGATGGTTGCCTATAATTACAATTCTTAATTCCTGGTAATACAAGCGGTAACCAATGGAGAAATACTGTATATATGACAACTAAAACTCATTACACAGTCGTTTTTCTTAAAAAGAATCTGTCGCTAGGTTTTCGCTACAGGCTGCAGTGCTAATTCCTGAGCCACCATGCTGCCAATTTAACAGTTGTGATTGTTTTTGTTTGGTTGAGTTTTTTTTTGTAAATTAAAGCAAAAATGGTCACCAAGTTTACATATTCCAGGTTTTCAAATCATACAGAAATAATTGATATAATACATGAAGATTTGTATCGGCACTCACCGTGTGACTGCTTTGTCAGTGTTGCTGCCTGTTGTTGGGTCACCAACAACCTCAGTCTCCTTCACATATGAAAACAACAAATCCCTTGGTTAAGATTTTTAGCGTAGTTTCGTTACTACATGAATCTCTAAATAAACATGCCATGCCTGAATTTAGAAAAGCAATGAAAAATTAGTATTGTTATTGTTTACAACTCTCAAAACTAGAGGATTTGTGGCACATGGCAAGAGAGCGCCAGGTAACGTGTGCTCCCATCCAGTGATGGGCCGAAAGGCTGGAGATCTGACATCTTCAATTTTACCGACTCGATGCCCGCTGGACTTAGACGAGAAGAAAGGATAATGCACGGTCAATTAGAAAAAACCAAAGTTTTCTCATAATATGCAAAGTTTGGAACAGCCTAAATCTGGGCTGCCTATCATCCAGAATCCAGGGAAAATAAACCAATCTTATAAACCTGGTGATGTACACAAAGTTTTTGTTAGTAGATTGTGATAAAGAAAATAACCAATATAATCTCTGTAGACTAATCCCCTGAGGGCATGATCCTCCACCCCTCTGTACCAGTCTGTCGCAGTGATTTACCTATGTGGTTTATATGTAAGCCCTCTTCACATGTGCAGCACCACGGAAACAACAATGCTTTAACAATAAATTATAAGTCGCCAATATTACATGATATACTGTATAACAGTTATATATCATCTTTATAAAATCATGTTTTGTTTCCGCTAAAAAAAAAAAAACAAAAAAAAACAATGGCAAGCCTGCAGGTACTGTTAGAAAGACACCCCTAAGCAGAGGAGGACATGACTTTGGGAGGGGTGGACCTTTAAGGTCTGCAGTTCTGTTTCTATAGCGGTGTAGCCTTTAAGTAAGAGTGGTGTTGCTTTGAGAGAAAGGAGCACAGTATGTATTGTGCCTGGTGTGTTACTGTGAGGAGGGTGGCGCTTATATAGAGGAGGTAACTCTCTGTCTTATCTCCATTTCCCGCTTTCTCTCACGGGAAGAACTGGAGGAAACATCACCTGTCCTCCTGCCCTGTTATAATCCCTGTCCTACAATGCTTTATTTAACTATTACTTGTATAATGATGAATGCTTTATTGAATTTGTTGAATTGCCATTGTATATCTTGTACCATGTCCAATTCTATAATGGCTATAAAGAATTAATGTCAGCATCAATCTTATAAGCCCAAGGGAAGGGCAATTGTTCAACCATAGTTCCCTAGAGGTTTCCTCCACAGGTTTTTTCTTCTCCTGAGCGCTGTAGGGTGACTCTTTGTGAGTCGGAGGTTTGCCAAGTTTAGTCCCCTTGTTAATGCTTTTGCAGGAACATCTACTTTATATGTTTACCAAACTGAAATAGGTGTTTAATTATAAAAAAAAGGCTAAAAAGTGTAATTTGTGGCTTGGACTGATGGTTGTAAAATCTCATGGTGGTGAACAGTCTTGGCTTTTGGTGGCCAGCCTCAAGGACGTTATAATGGTAATGTCAATCAGGGGCGGACACTGTGGTTAAGCACAGGAGTGAGGATAATAGGGTCATTGGTGCCCTGAGAGTTTTCTGGCTCTACTTGAAAGGCAATCCAGTGCGTGCCGCCCCTTTGTGGCTGTCTTTCCTGATGCTGTATGTCAGACAGCTGGGGGTATGACAGTACTTGTGAATCCCAATGTACAAGTGCTTCACCTGACTCCTACTGTGATTGTTTGAATTCTGTGATTTAAACAAAGCTGTCTTTTGTGTATTTATTCCAGTGTTTAGAATCATAGAGTCATAGAATGTTAGATTTGGAAGGGACCTCCAGGGTCATCATGTCCAACCCCCTGCTCAATGCAGGATTCAATAAACCATCACAGTCAGATGTCTGTCCATCCTCTGTTTGAAGACTTCCATTGAAGGAGAACTCACCACCTCTCGTGGCTGCCTGTTCCACTCATTGATCACCCTCAATGTCAAAAAGTGTTTTCCTATATCTAATCTGTATCTTCTCCCTTTCAGTTTCATTCCATTGCTTCTCGTGTTTCCATGTGCAAATGAGAAAAATGATGATCCCTCTACACTGTGACAGCCCTTCAGATATTTATAGACAGCTATTAAGTCTCCTCTTAGCTTTCTTTTTTGCAAGCTAAACATTCCCAGATCCTTAAACCATTCATCGTTGGACATACTTTGCAGTCTGCTCACCATCCTGGTAGCTCTTCTCTGAACTTGCTCCAGTTTTTCAATGTCTTTTTTTTAAATGTGGTGCCCAGGTCTCGGTTTACTGCAGTTATAGTTGTTTTAAGGTAGAATGGGGCTCCGTCCCATATCCAAGAGTCATGTTCTGTAAGATGCTGTGCTATTGATAAGATAATCTCACAGAAACTAGATGCCTCAGAGTCTTTTGCAATCATTGAAAACTAATAATTGTTGATGTTTTGCTTCTGCATTAATTATTGCAGATGTTCAACATTTTGTGGTCTGGGCATGCGCAAAACATCCATGGCTGTGAGCCAAAATTCTGACTTAAATGTAGGTCAGACCCCTCTCTTATATTCATAGGGGGTCTTCATATGCGTCTTTTTTTATGTACGATCTTTATCTACACCTTTTTTAACTTTAATTTGTATTCTAAAGAAATGAAGAAATTCCTTTCTATTTATACGACCTGTGAAGATTAGATCTTTTCTGCAAAATTCAGATTTTTCCCTATCAACTGAAACAATATAATGCCTTTTTGTTGTGTTGCTTTTTTCACATGTCTAATCCTTTGGAAAGTGATGAAGAGGCAATGAGCGGCAACCCTTTCCAATCAGTACCCTAAGCTATAAAGTTCATAAAATATATCACTAATTCTTTACAAGTGAATACTACAGAGGGCCAAGGAGCAGAAGTGAGCAAGATATTTGTTGCTAAATTATACTGTACTTCCAACCCTATATCTAACATTATTTTAATTGATTCATGGATTTTTTCTCTGATGCCTAAATGTTGCTAACATATTCCACAGTGCTGTATTGAGATTGTCATCACTCACATCAGTCCCTGCTATACAATGTATGCCATTATTAGTGGCATTTTACAAATATCCCTAATAGTAGCGCTATGCATTCAATAAACCATTAAAATCAATTTCCTTACCTGAGCGGGAGACAACACGTATGATGTGCTCGAAGCAGTCAGAGATGCAGACTCGGCTTTATTCTCATCACTTTTACTTATTTGTTCTTGTATATCTTCCAATAACATTCCTAGTCTGAATATCTGTCCTTCCACTTCTCTAGAACAAACCCAAAAGATTACGTAAACAGTTTCTTGAAAACTTACCAACAAATGCACCCACCAATGTGACGGGGAACACCCCAACAAATCACAGGTGTGCCCCTTCTCGTCAAATATAAAACCCATTTAATTTTAAAATCCCATAAAAATGGAATGTGTTGGATGGCATGGTTAAAAAGATTAAAAATAAAAGCAATAAAAAACTCATAAAAACATTGCATTTTGTAAACCTGAAGTATCTTATATTGTCATTTCCTAAGCAATTTTCCAATGTTTTTGACCGCTGGGTTGTTTTTTGGGCATTTTTCCAACTTTTGTCTTCTTTAACTCCATTCAGCAATAAACAAACAGATAGCAGGTTTTGAAGCAAAAATTTTGACAAAACTATCATCATAAGAACATATATCAGTTCAAGTCCTCTTCCTCTCTGAAGACATAATTTGCATACTTCCCAGAGGAGCACTGCGGCTTAAGTCTCCTCATCTCGGCATGTTTTTAACATGTCACTCTCCAGAAGGAGAAACGTTATCCCTTGGATCCCTGTCAGACGCCTCTCACACAGCCAAACCAGATCTCACTCTTTGCACTGACGAGAGGCAGTACCCCGAAACACAGTGTGTGCAAATTGAGATTCTGGTTTGGCTTTTATCCTAAGTCATGTGACAAGGGTTAAAGGGTTGACATTGACTTTTGGAATTGCTACTTACTATAGGTGGCACTAGAGTTCTAGTCATCTTCCTCTCTGAAGAGACTATTTGGACAAAGACATCCTGGCGTCTCCTTCCCATTGGCTTGTACAGATGCGTATCTAGGGGGGCTAGTGTGGCGGCCTAAAGTTTCTCCCCCAGCGGCAGAATTCTGCCGCCCCCTGGAGTGGGAGTCGGGAGTTGTCAGCCAGCACAGAGAAGCTGGAGCGCGCCAGCTCCCAGTGTTCAATTGTACTCACGTTTAACAGACGTAAATACAATTCAAGCTCTGCCCGCCGTGTTAGGGCGCCAAACTGAATTCTTGCCCTGGGTGCCAGAAAACCTAGATACCCCTCTGGCTTGAATTATACACTACAGAGTGTCTTCAGAGGAGAAGCCGCCTGAAGAATAGTACGGTCACTTCTTTTAATCACTTGACGTCTTTGGAAAGCTGAATCACCTAAAAAGCATTTTAAATACTGGACACATGCAAAGCAAGTCGTTGTTACATAGAAATGCTCACATTCATTCTTTTGTTAAGTGCTTTTTAAGCAGATTACAGAACAGACCGGCTCCAAACTCACCTGAAAAAGAACATAATTTTTTGGAAGTGCATTTGGACAGCAAGGTGGATTGCTGTTAAGGGAACTAGAGAAAAAAAAAATCTATAAATCTTCAGCAGAGCGAGTGTGAGCGAGCTGAGTGTGATCTGAGCGTAAGTGTGAACGGCGGTAAGTGTGACTTGTGATTCAGTGACTTTGGAGACAGGGAGTTTCCAAGGGAGGAATTACTGAATTGCTGTCTGTTTTTTTTTTTTTTTTATTAATACTTTGTATTTATTTTTTTATTTTTTTATTTAACTTTTCTGTCTGGTGCAATCCCCATTAGGAAATGTGCTCCACTCTTGTTAATGCCATCCAGTGCACATCTTGTCACATGTATGCAGTCCTTGAGCAGCCGATTGAGGGTGCATACTGCTGTGCGAGATGTGAGCACGTTGTGCATTTGGAAAACCAGATTCTGACTCTAAATGTGCAGCTGGCAACACTGAGATCCATAGACAATATGGAGAGGAGTCTTCTGCTCACGGAGCAGACGCTCAATGGGACAGATGAGGGGGGGGGGATGGTGGGATGGAGCTGCAGGACGATGATGTAGCAAGCTGGGTGACAGTTAGGAAGCGGGGTAGAGGGAAGAGTGCCAGGGAGGCTAGTCCTGATCTGGCACACCCCAATAAGTTTCCTAAGTTGGCAGATGAGGGGGGTGCCAGTACAGGGGTAGCACTGCTGCAGCCAGGCATGTCCTCTGAAAGCCGGAGGAGTGACTGCTCCAGTAAGGAGGGAAATAGGAGAGCAGGGCAGGCCAGACAGGTGCTGGTAGTGGGCGACTCAATTATTAGGGGAACAGATAGGGCAATCTGTCACAAAGACAGGGATCGTCGAATGGTGTGCTGCCTACCTGGCGCTCGAGTCCGACACATCGCTGATCGGGTGGACAGATTACTGGGAGGGGCTGGTGAGGACCCAGCGGTCATGGTGCACATTGGCACTAATGACAAAGTTAGAGGTAGGTGGAATGTCCTTAAAGATGATTTCAGGGAATTAGGCTGCAAGCTGAAAGCAAGGACCTCCAAAGTGGTATTTTCCGAAATACTGCCTGTACCATGTGCCACGCCAGAGAGGCAACGGGAGATTAGGGAGGTTAATAAGTGGCTCAAGAATTGGTGTAGGAAGGAGGGGTTTGGGTTCCTGCAGAACTGGGCCGACTTCTCAGTTGGCTACAGGCTCTACGCTAGGGACGGGCTGCACCTCAATGGGGAGGGTGCAGCTGTGTTGGGGGAGAAAATGGCTAGAAGGTTGGAGGAGTGTTTAAACTAGGAATTGGGGGGGAGGGTATTCATTTTATAGGAGGGGAAGATAGTGCAGATAGAGACCTGGGCACAAATAAGGAAGTTGGGGGTGGCGGTGGCATGGGGGGTGGGGTTAGAACAGTTAATAATTTAAGAAAGAATAGAGGTGCAGAGAGGAACATAAAATGTATGTATACTAACTCCAAAGACATACTGATAGGAATTCTAGATTGTGAGCCCAATCGGGGACAGTGATGATAATGTGTGCAAACTGTAAAGCGCTGCGGAATATGTTAGCGCTATATAAAAATAAAGATTATTATTATTATTATTAATGCCAGAAGCCTCGCCAACAAAATGGATGAATTAGAACTAATGTTGTTGGAGCATAATTATGACATGGTGGGGATATCTGAAACATGGCTGGATGAGAGCCATGAATGGGCTGTTAACTTGCAGGGCTATAGCCTGTACAGAAATGACCGTACAGATAAGCGAGGGGGTGGGGTGTGTCTATATGTAAAATCGTCCTTAAAACCCATCCTGCGTGATAATATAGGTGAATTTAATGAAAATGTATAATCCCTGTGGGTGGAGATAAGGGGAGGGGGAAAAATAATAAATTACTGATAGGGGTTTGTTATAAATCTCCAAAAATAATGGAAGCAATGGAGAATATCCTCGTATAGCATATACCTGTATGTCATCTCCTCCTGTATATAGTATATACCTGTAGGTCATCTGCTCCTGTATATAGTATATACCTGTGTGTCATCTCCTCCTCCTATAACGCTACACGGGGGTGAGATGACGAGACGTAGTGAACCCAATAGTGGACCCTCTGGGTCACGGTCCCAGAGCCCCCCAGGGCGAGCAAACCTGATAGATGCACCCCCTATACAGGGAGTGTTAGGAGCAGGCCCAAGGAGGATGGAACCGCAACTGCCGGAGCCAAAGGGACGACTGGGTGAAGCAGCGGAGCAGGAACGCAGAGGAAGACGAGGCAGAGAGCTGAAAAGGAAAAACACTAATGTTAGGATAAGGCAGAACCAGGAACCAGCAGGAACAGGGAACAGAGGAAAACCGGAGGAACAGGGAGAAACCGGAGAAACGGAACCCAGAAAGGAATCCTCAGGATGGGCCCAAATACGACGCTGGCGCTAGCAGGAACGCTACAGCGAAGATACACAGGCGCTTACCTGTGGAAGCGCCGAACAGAAATACCCGGTGGGCGCCGCCATATTGGAGGCGGAGCCACCGGGTCACAACCTCCCAGCAGGCAGAGCGGCGGAAGAGGCCCTACGGCGCCTGCGCGGACCGCAGATGCGCCGAGAAGCAGAGAAGCCGAGCCGACCAGAAGGAGGAGGGACGTTGGGAGCGCGCCGGCCGGACAGGTAAGTATCGGCGATCGTGACAGTACCCCCTTTCTTACTCCCCCCTCTTTTAGAGCTGGAAAGAAACCTCTTCAAAATATGGGGTGCATTGATGTTCTCTCGAGGTTCCCAAGATCTCTCTTCAGGACCAAATCCCTTCCAGTCAATAAGAAATAGCGTTCGGCCTTTAACTGTCTTTTGAGCTAAAATATCCCTCACCTCGAACTGATCGTCGGAAGAGGAAAAGGATGGGACAAAAGATGACGCAGAGTGAAAACGATTAAATACAGCAGGTTTAAGGAGCGAGACATGAAAGGCATTAGGCACACGCAAAGAAGCTGGTAATTTTAACTTATATGCCACCTCATTGATTCGGCTAGAAATTTCGAAAGGACCAATGTAGCGAGGACCTAATTTATGAGAAGGGATCTTTAGCCTAATGTACCGAGAGGAGAGCCAAACCTTATCCCCCGGTAGATATGGAGGAGCATCTAGTCGTCTTTTATCTGCAAACCTTTTCATACGATCAGTAGCCTTTAGAAGTGACTCCTTAGTCTCTAGCCAAATCTTGGAGAACTCCAGGGACAGAGAATCAGCCGCCGGTACGCCTGACGTGCTGGAAATGGGAAAAGGAATGCCAGGGTGTTGCCCAAAGACCACAAAGAAAGGAGATTTAGAAGAAGATTCATTAGGATGATTGTTATAGGCAAATTCCGCCCATGGAAGCAAGGAAACCCAATCGTTATGATGAGCATTGGAGAAATGTCGTAGATAGGATGTGAGAATTTGATTGACGCGCTCCACTTGGCCATTAGACTGAGGATGATAAGCGGAGGAGAAATCCAGAGTTACCTTCATTAAGCCACACAGAGCTCTCCAGAATCGAGCCATGAACTGGACTCCTCGATCCGAAACAATATGAAGAGGGAAGCCGTGAAGTCGGAAGATATGGCGGATGAAGATCTTCGCCAGTTCGGGAGCAGATGGCAAACCAGATAAGGGTATGAAGTGAGCCATTTTGGAAAATCGATCGACAACCACCAGGATAACGGAGCAATTAAAGGAGCGAGGGAGATTCGTGATAAAGTCCATGGCGATATGACTCCAAGGAGTAGAAGGTACTGGTAGCGGATGTAAGAGTCCGGAAGGTAATTGCCGGGGAACCTTGTTTTTAGCACAAGAAGGACACGAAGCGATGAAATCTCGGACATCTTGACGAAGGGACGGCCACCAATAGTGGCGAGCAATAAGAGAAAGGGTCTTCTTAACTCCAGCATGTCCAGCAAGTTTGGAAGAATGACCCCAGAGTAGAACTCTCTTTTTGTCCTCACTTGCCACGAAGGTCTTCCCAGGAGGTAAAGAGATTACTTCTAAAGGAGTAACGGAAATGATCCTAGCAGGGTCAATAATATGTGCAGGAGTCTCCACTTCATACAACGGCTGAAAGGACCGTGAGAGAGCATCAGCTCTGACATTCTTGTCACCAGGACGAAAATGGAGTTCGAAATCAAAACGTCCAAAAAACAGGGACCATCTAGCTTGTCGAGGATTAAGTCTTTGAGCCGACTGCACATAGGCTAGATTCTTATGGTCCGTAAATATAGTGAAGGGATGGACAGCCCCCTCGAGGAGATAACGCCACTCCTCTAAGGCCAACTTAATGGCTAACAGTTCCTTGTCTCCGATGGAGTAGTTTCGTTCCGAAGACGAAAATGACTTGGAGAAGAAACCACACGTGACGATACGTCCAGAGGCTGCCTTTTGTAAGAGGACTGCTCCAACTCCCAAGGAAGATGCATCCACTTCAAGAACAAAGGGTCTGTTGACATCAGGACGATGAAGCCCCGGAGCTTCAGCAAATCTCTGTTTCAAAGTTAGAAATGCATTTTGCGACTCTGCTGACCAGTTGTTGGAATCAACTCCTTTGCGAGTAAGAGCCGAGATGGGCTTGGTCAATGAAGAAAAATGTGGGATGAATTGCCTATAGTAATTGGCGAAGCCGAGGAAACGTTGAATGGCTTTAACTCCTACTGGTCGTGGCCAATCCAGAACCGCAGACACTTTGGCTGGATCCATTTTCAGACTGGCATCGGAAACGATATATCCCAAGAAAGGTACACTTGATTGTTCGAAGACACATTTTTCAATCTTGGCAAAAAGATGATTCTCACGGAGACGTTGTAAAACCAGACGGACGTCACGTCGATGAGTGGAGAGATTCGGAGAGAAGATGAGAATGTCGTCTAAATAAACCACGACACTAACATACAGACAATCTCTGAAGATGTCATTTACGAATTCTTGGAATACAGCAGGAGCGTTACAGAGTCCAAAAGGCATAACCAAGTACTCATAATGGCCGTCTCGAGTGTTAAACGCGGTCTTCCATTCGTCTCCTGCACGAATTCGTACCAGATTGTATGCACCACGGAGATCCAGCTTAGTGAACACTCGTGCTCCTCTTAAACGGTCAAAGAGCTCAGAGATTAATGGCAATGGATATTTGTTTTTCACCGTTATGTTGTTCAAACCTCTATAATCAATACATGGATGAAGATAGCCGTCTTTTTTCTTGACGAAAAAGAAAGCGGCTCCAGCTGGCGAAGAGGATTTTCGAATGAAACCTTTGGCAAGGTTCTCCTGAACGTACTCCGACATGGCTTGAGTCTCTGCAGGGGAGAGAGGGTAGATTATTCCTCGCGGAGGCATGGTACCAGGAACCAGGTCTATAGGACAGTCGTAGGACCGATGTGGAGGAAGACTCTCCGCTTCCTTCTTATTGAAAACATCAGAAAAAGAAGAGTAAACAGAAGGCAGACCAGAAAGAACAAGGGAAGAGGAAGAGTCACCCACAGGACGTACTGACGACAGACACCGAGTCCGACAGGAATCCCCCCAACAAAGAATATTGCCATTATGCCAATCAAATGCGGGCTCGTGGGTCCGTAACCAGGGTAAACCTAAAAGGACTGGATGAGAAATATTGGCTAAAACGTAAAACGCAATTTTCTCCTTATGTAAAACCCCTACTTGCAGCTCTACTACCTGAGTGACTTGGGTTACAGTCTCCTGCAAGGGTTTGCCGTCCACCGAAGCAAGAAAAAGAGGACTTTCTAGGGTCTTAACGGGAACAGAAAATCTAACAACCTCCTCTTGTCTAATAAAATTCCCGGCAGCACCCGAGTCAATGTAGGCTAGCAAAGAATAGCGTTTACCAGAGACATGAAGTAAGACGGAAAGCGTAAGGGGTTGAGAGGTATCACAAGTACCTATGGAAGGCCTCTCTTACCTGACCTAGGCGGAGGAGTTTTCCAGACGATCAGGGCAAGCACGGAGGAGATGGGAGGCACTACCACAGTAGAAACACAAGCCTTGGGTGCGCCTCTCCTGGCGCCGTTGCTCAGACATCTTGAGCCGGTCCACTTGCATCGGCTCAGGCGCTGGCACAATAGTAGATGCCCTGGGTCTGGGACTAGATGGTCTTCGTAATGGCAGGGAAGGACGAGGAATCCTTCTCTCACGCGCATGCTCTTGAAATCGGAGGTCTATACGGGTAGCCAGGGATATCAAATCCTCCAAATTGGTAGGAGTATCTCGACCCGCCAACTCATCCTTAATGCGTCCGGACAGTCCCCGCCAAAATGCCCCTACCAAGGCCTCATTATTCCACCCAAGATCAGACGACAGCGTGCGGAACTGAATGGCGTACTGACCCACAGATAGAGTCCCCTGTTGTAAGCTGAATAGAGACTCGGTAGTAGAGGCCAGACGACTAGGTTCGTCGAAAACTCGACGGAAGGTTTCAAAGAAATCGGCTAAGTGAGACATAAGATGGTCGTCACGCTCCCAGAGAGGATTTACCCACGCCAACGCATCCCCCTCAAGATGAGAAATTATGAAAGCTATCTTAGCCCGATCGGTGGGATATTGTAAGGGCAAGAGCTCAAAGTGGAGACGGCGCTGATTTAAGAAACCCCGACATAATTTAGGGTCTCCATTTTAACGTGGGGGTTTGGCCAGACGAGGTGGTGCGTGAGAAGCGGGGACCGGAGCGGGAGCGGATGCAGAGGTCTGCAGAGAGAGAAGGCGAGAATCTATCGCAGCCATATAAGACAAAATTTGCATTTGTGTGTCGCGCTGCTGCGCCAGTTCTTGCTGCAAACTAAGCAACAAAGACGCATTCCCGGGATCGGAAGACTGCAGCGAGGACAAACGGGAATCCATATACTTCATGAAAGCCATCATACGGGACTGATGTTCACGAAGAAAGAGCAACTCTTTCTGAGCAGCCGAGGCTCCAGCGGGATCCATGGCCTGTGTATACTATAACGCTACACGGGGGTGAGATGACGAGACGTAGTGAACCCAATAGTGGACCCTCTGGGTCACGGTCCCAAAGCCCCCCAGGGCGAGCAAACCTGATAGATGCACCCCCTATACAGGGAGTGTTAGGAGCAGGCCCAAGGTGGATGGAACCGCAACTGCCGGAGCCAAAGGGACGACTGGGTGAAGCAGCGGAGCTGGAACGCAGAGGAAGACGAGGCGGAGAGCTGAAAAGGAAAAACACTAATGTTAGGATAAGGCAGAACCAGGAACCAGCAGGAACAGGGAACAGAGGAAAACCGGAGGAACAGGGAGAAACCGGAGAAACGGAACCCAGAAAGGAATCCTCAGGATGGGCCCAAATACGACGCTGGCGCTAGCAGGAACGCTACAGCGAAGATACACAGGCGCTTACCTGTGGAAGCGCCGAACAGAAATACCAGGTGGGCGCCGCCATATTGGAGGCGGAGCCACCGGGTCACAACCTCCCAGCAGGCAGAGCGGCGGAAGAGGCCCTACGGCGCCTGCACGGACCGCAGATGCACCGAGAAGCAGAGAAGCCGAGCCGACCAGAAGGAGGAGGGACGTTGGGAGCGCGCCGGCCGGACAGGTAAGTATCGGCGATCGTGACACCTCCTTTTGCGTGAGCCTAGTTTTTGCATTTGGCGAGTTTTGCGCGTGGCGAGTTTTGAGCGGCGACTTTTGTGTTTCGACTTTTATGTGGCGAGGTTGGTGTATGTGTGGTGAAATGTGTGCTGAGGGTGGTATATGTGTTCAAGCATGTGGTAGTGTGTGGCGCATTTTGTGTGTGTGTTCATATCCCCATGTGTGGTGAGTATCCCATGTCGGGACCCCACCTTAGCAACTGTACGGTATATACTCTTTGGCGCCATCGCTCTCATTCTTTAAGTCCCCCTTGTTCACATCTGGCAGCTGTCAATTTGCCTCCAACACTTTTCCTTTCACTTTTCCCCATTATGTAGATAGGGGCAAAATTGTTTGGTGAACTGGAAAGCGCGGGGTTAAAATTTCACCTCACAACATAGCCTATGACGCTCTCGGGGTCCAGACGTGTGACTGTGCAAAATTTTGTGGCTGTAGCTGCGACGCCTCCAACACTTTTCCTTTCACTTTTTCCCCATTATGTAGATAGGGGCAAAATTGTTTGGTGAATTGGAAAGCGCGGGGTTAAAATTTCACCTCACAACATAGCATATGACGCTCTCGGGGTCCAGACGTGTGACTGTGCAAAATTTTGTGGCTGTAGCTGCGACGGTGCAGATGCCAATCCCGGACACACACACACACACACACACACACACATACATACACACATACACACATTCAGCTTTATATATTAGATGTTTGTTTCGACATTAATTTAAAGTGAGTAGTTAAACGCTGGTATCTAGTTATGTTATTTTGCTTCCACCAGGAATGATTCCTGGATGCTACGCCCGGGGGGAACATGGGGTTATCAAACAGTCCCAAAAGTGGTGATGGTTGTGACTGTAGAGCAAATTGAAACCTGTTGGCTCTCCAAATACGTAGTGAGTGGGATGTGTATGGTGAGTGTATAGCCAGGTCTTTTGGTAAAGGTCCGATAGCCCAAATGAGACTCTCCAGAGACTAAGGCGCTAAATTTGAGCTTTCTATTTGAGGCAGGTATTGATCTGCATTCACGGCTGCCAATTGTGCAATCTGGACTGCTCTGTAATAATGAGCAAAATTCGGTAAAGAAACACCTCCCTGTCGTTTATGTCTGAATAATATCTGTTGTGAGGTTTTTTATTATTCCATATAAAACGTCGTATGTGCGAGTGGAGTGTTCTAAAAATCATGGAAGGTATAGGAATTGGAAGTGAACGAAATACATATAAAAATTGAGGCAGCGTTACCATTTTTATGGAATGAACTCTCCCTAAAAATTAGATTTTTTTTTTTTTAAAAGGGAACTGTAATAATCTACAATTAGAATGATATGCCAGAAAGTATTACGGTACTTGTTTTTATAAGCAGGTAGGAGAAAGTTGGATATGTTAATAAAAGCCATATCCCAAGTTGTGGTCAATGATTAATGCTCTGAATTGGGGGAGCATAAACCAGGATGGGGGAGCATAAACCAGGATGGGGGAGCATATTCCAGGATGGGGGAGCATATTCCAGGATGGGGGAGCATATTCCAGGATGCGGGAACATTTGGTTTCAGTCATGGGGTCGGCGGTGGTGCCAGTTCAGTAATTGCTCTGAGCATACAGAGCAGCCACTCTAACCGTGCCCCGGCCCTGAGCCAGCCTCATTTTCTGATTGAATGATTCCTTTAATTTTGTAGTACAATACTTTAATAAAATGGCGCCAAAGTCAGAGCATGCCCATTCTGTGCTATCCAGCACCATGTTATTGAAGACACTATATGCGAATTCACAGACACAGTGTCTTAAAAAAAATGGCGCCAGAAATTTGCCAATAAAAATGCTCGCCACCCGGGCGTAGATCGGGTTCAATAGCTAGTACTGCATATAGGGAGCTTTTGGTATGATCATACTATATATAGGGAGCTATGGGAGCCATCATACCGTATATAGGAAGTTGTGGGGATAGCATACTGTATATAATGAATACGATGGCACTTAAAGGGAATCTGTCAGTAGGTGCTATTTAATCTGAGAGTAGCATAATATAGGTGCAAGGGCCTTATTCTTGGAATGTGTCACTTGCTCAGCAGTTTACTGTAGCTTTAATAATACAATCAGTGTTTTATCAGAAATAAATTATCTCTGCGGGACTAGGTGTCTCATGCCAGGTAGTCCAGACAACCTGCTTATTCCCACCCCCACTACTCCCACTGCATATACAGGAGCTGTGGGGACATCATACTATATCTAGGGAGCTGTGGTGCCCCCGTACTCCATATTTGGAACTGTGTTGACATCATACTCTATTTAGGGATCCGTGGTGCTCCTATACTGCATACAGGTGAGCTGTGGTAATATAATACTCTATATAGGGTAGCTGTGGGGACATATATATGAGGCTTTTACACCATATTGAATATAGGGAGCTGTTGGGGCCATTATACTGTATATAGGGTATTTGTGTGGGCAACATACTGCATATAGGGGAGCTGTGGGCTCTCATACTGTATATAAGGTGCTGGGCAACAGCATACTGTATTTAGAGAGCTATGAGGGCCAACATACAGCATGTAGAGAGCTGTGGGCCATCATACTGTGTGCTGGGGTCACTTTGGGGTCATCAAATTGTGCTTATATTGGTGAATTAGCTGTAGGCATATCATGCTGTATGTAAGGGGTGAGCATTTTGGGGGTATTATATTTAAAGGGAGCTGAGAAATCGGTATTGTAGCAGGTGAAAACACTAAGGCTACTTTCACACATCAGTTTTTTTGCCGCCTGCCTATTCCGGCGTCACGCCGCAGCGCCGGATCCAGCGTAGTTTGTGAAAACCGGATGGGACGGATCCGGTTTTCAGCCGGATCCGATGTATGGATCCGGCGAGAAACGGGATCCATCCCATCCGGTTGGCATCCGTTTCGTCCGGTTTTCCATCCAGTTTTTGACGGATCCGGTTTTTAAGAACACCCCTGGGAGGCTCCAAAATGTGATTGGCCCCCTCAAAACTATATATACAGTCTTCCTACAGCCCATCAGTCACAGGTTGGAGAGGAGCAAGTGTTTGGAGAGAAGATGGATGTCGTTATTGCGAAGATTCTGCAGAACAACGTGGGGGAAGGAGCGAGAGAGACAACGCATCATGCGTCTGCGCCGACGCCATTTGTGGATCGACCCCATCACCGCACAGAGAATGACACGTGGGGTGTTTTCTACTCTGCACATGGAGCTACGAGGAAACCCAGAGAAATTTTTCTCATATGTGCGGATGAAAATGGAGAACTTTGATCTATTGGTGGACCAAATTGAACATCTCATCCGAAGGAGTAATACGTATTGCCGATTCTATATTTCACCGGCCTACCGTCTGATGGTCACTCTTCGGTAAGCCATTTTTATTGTATGTACTCTTGTAGTACACTTTAATTGATTGTAATTTGATTTTGTAGTAATTTCTGCCTTGATTTTGTTCACAGATTCCTTGCTACTGGAGAATCCCTTTCGTCACTACATTTCCAGTTCAGACTGGGAATTTCCACCATCTCTGTAATTGGAAAGCGCACCTGCCGTGCACTGTGGGACTCTTTGCACAATGAATTTATACCACATCCCACAATGGAGATTTGGTTGGAAGTAGCCGAGAAATTCCAGCAAGTGTGTCAGTTTCCCAATTGCTTGGGCGCGGTGGACGGGAAACATATCTGTATTGTGAAACCGGTTGCATCTGGATCACAATATTTTAACTATAAAAAGTACTTTTCCATTGTGCTGATGGCCATCACCAATGCGGATTACAAATTTGTAGCGGTGGATATTGGGGCATATGGCCATTCTAATGATTCCCAAGTTTTCAAACTGTCTGCAATGGGGCGTCATTTGTATGGAAACACCTTTCAATTCCTTTCCCCCCCCCAAGACCACTGCCTCAAACCTCTGGGCCACCAATGCCTTTTGTTTGTGTTGGGGATGAAGTCTTCCAGCTGTCACAACATCTGTGAGACCCTACTCCAGTCGTGGATTAACCCAAACTGAAAGAATTTTTAACTACCGCCTCACACGTGCACGGAGAATGGTGGAGTGCGCTTTTGGGATTTTGACTGCCAAATGGAGAGTTCTACTGACATCTATAAACTTGAATACAGACACTTTTGACAAGGTGGTGAAAGCTTGTGTTGTCCTGCACAATTTTGTGATTTCCAAGGAACAGATTTCCATTGAGGGCCACTCTGAAAAAAACACCTTGGCTGATTATAATAACATAATGTATAGAAGTTCTGTGACAGTTTCCCAAATTAGAGATCAATTCGCAGAATACTTGTCACCGGAAGGAAGAATAGACTGGCAGGATGAGAGAGTTTGAGCAATTTGTCTTTGACCTTGTAACGGTATTTGACCTACTTTTACCCAAGTTGTGTACCTGTTTGTGTTCTACCCAAAGTATTTTACCTTCTTTTCCCAAGTTGTGTACCTCTTTGGGTTCTACCCAAAGTATTTTACCTTCTTTTACCCAAGTTGTGTACCTCTTTGGGTTCCACTCAAAGTATTTTACCTGTACCAATAAACCATCTTTAACCCAAGTGTTAACTATACCTTATAAAATAAAATATAAATTTGCTGTAAAAACACAGTTTTATTACAATTTTTTTGAACAAAACAATAATAAAATTCTGTTTGGCAACACAAAAAAATAACCTCAAACTTAGAGGTTTGAATATGTCGGTGTGGAGATAGTGCTGGAGGGGCTGTCAGATAGGGACACTTCGACAGTGGGAGTGTGGAGAGAGGAATGTGGTGGTGGTGGAGGGGAAGGATCAATAGCTAGTGGTGAAAGGGTGGAGAAAGCAAGTGAATGGGTGGACAGGAAACTGGGAGTTGGGTTAGGAATTTGGTATGATGGAGGGGTGTAGCTGATGGTTTGGGAGGATTGGGAGGCTGAAGCGTTGAGGGGTGGAGAAGGGTGTTGGGACATGACGGGTGAATGAGGCTGGTGGTAGTGAAGGGGCACGGGCGGGACACTGGTAGTGGTCTGGATGGTGGGATGGGGCACGGTCACGATGTGGGTAATGGTGAGGTTGGTGGGACGGGGCTCGGGCACGTTGCTGGTACGGGTCAGGAGGATGGTAGTGGCTGTAGTGAGGGACAGTGGCTGAAGGGGGGCAGGTGCAGGAGGGGTGGCGAGTGTGGTGGCTTTGGAGGCAATGAGCACTAGAGTAGACTAGCAGGCTTCCATTACTTGCATCTGCTGATCAGTAGATAGCTTCTCCATTTGCTCGAGTACCAACCGGAATAAAGTGTGGTTCGGTGACTGACTTGCCTCTGAATGCATCGTTAGCAGAAGTGTATGCAACTCGAGTATGCTTTTATTTATTAAATTGAAACCTGCAGCCATTTGAGACAGTTCTGAAAGGATGCATTCAGGTGCAAGAACTCGGGTGCATAGCTCTGTACCTGACCCCTCTGCCGCTGGCGCCCCGAAGCCACAAGTGTACTAGAGGTGGCAGCAGCAGAGGGGTGGGGTACAGGAAAAGCTATATCCTCACCAGCAGATTCATGCAATGGAACCGGCCTGGATGCTCCAGCGCTGGTGGATGGGACTGAGGGATCAGATGGATGGGAAGGTGCAGAGTGGGAAGGTGCAGAGGGGCCGGGACTGTCGAAGTGTCCCTCGATGGCGGACTCCTGAGGGATCGCCCCAGAAGGATTCAACTGTGCTGCAGGCTCCCGAGTGCTCCCGACAGTGCTGTGGAACAAAGAAAAAAAAAGTAATTAATATACTGATATTGCATGGCCCTTGCTGAAACAACAAAAGAGGGTTAGACATGTAAAACATTGCTTATTACATGTGGTGGGTAATATTTACATTCGGGTCACCATCGTTGACCTCTGGAACGACAGGGCTAGGGCATATTTGTATCTGCTCCTGCGTCCTCCAGAACCACTCGGGGCCCGCATCTCTTTGTTGAACTCCTTCTTAAAGCGATCCCTGTTAGACCGCCACCGCTTCACAATCCTCTCACCTGTAAAAATGGAGAAACACAAATTGGTTAAGATACAATCCTTTGAACGCATCAACATAACAGAACTGTGTATACTTACGTTCTTGATTCTGGGCCCGAACATCGAGGTCCTCCCAGCTCTCAACTAGCTGTTGGCATACTTCTTCCCAGAGTTGACGGGTCACTATGACATCAGCATGGCGGCGGTCACCCATGTTCCACAGCGGCTCCCTGTCTTGGATCAGATCGATGAGGAGGTCAATATTGAGGCCGACCTCCTCACTGTCCGAATCAGGAGCACACTATGAAGCCTGTTATATAAAAGGCCAAAAAAAAAGAAAATTAGATTCAAAACAAAGAAAATACCAAAAAAAAAAAAAAAAAAGATGCTTACACGATGACGGCCGCCACGGCTCTCACGCCGACGACCCTGGGAGCCACTCGGAGGACCTCTTGATGGAGCACCAGAATCCGTACTCCAAAGAAAAACATAACAATTATGTGCTTGTATTTTGCCTTTTTATGTGTTGTGTACATTTTGATATCTATAATGATCATTCTGTTCATGTTGTGCGATGTGTCCAATCATCTGTTTCTATGTGTTGTGTGCATTATTCTTTCTGTAATCTTTTGTTTTATGTGTTGGGTATAGTGTGTGGTTTGTGGTTCCGCGATGCATGAAAGAAACATATCATTCATTTGTGATCCCGCTCCAGATCTTTCTCCACCCCTTCGATCTTCTTCCGGAAGCACCTCTTCTGTAGTAGCAGCTTCCTACAAAAATGAAAGATGGTGAAATACATATATATACATACATACAGAGAGAGAGCAAGACAGAGAGAGAGCGCAAGAGAGCTTGAGCAAGAAATTATATAAAAAAGATATATTCACCTCAATGCGCTGCTGACTAGAGGGAGGGCTTCCAGAAGAAGACATGGCTGATGGCAGGTCGGCTCTTGCTGGCAGGCAGGCAGGCTAGGCTTTTGCTGGAAGGCAGGGTGTGGCAAGGCTCTTGCTGGAAGGCAGGCAGGCAAGGCTCTTGCTGGAAGGCAGGCAGGCAAGGCTCTTGCTGGAAGGCAGGCAGGCTAGGCTCTTGCTGGAAGGCAGGGTGAGGCAAGGCTCTTGCTGGAAGGCAGGCAGGCTCTTGCTGGAAGGCAGGGTGTGGCAGGGTGTTGGCTCTCTTGCTGGAAGGCTGGAAATAAGTGAGGGCCTCAATGGCATTCTTTTATATATGTGTCCTGGGGCAGCCCTATAGGATCTGAGCATGCTCAGATTAAAAAAACTGGATCAGGCCGCCGGATCCGCCTTTTTCCGGATCCGGCGCATTCTGGCGTCCATAGACATGCATTGTATCGAAAAGCCGGAAGATCCGGATCTGGCGCTTCCGGCTTTTTCGCCGCAGACATAAAACATTACAGTAGGTGTTTTTTCCAGACGCCGGAATCGAAATGTTCGCCGGATCCGGAAAAAAACGGAAGGAACGCTAGGCCATCCGGCGCAATCCGGCGCTAATACAAGTCAATGGGGAAAAACCAGTTCCGGTTTTTATTTTTGCCGGTTCCGGTTTTTCTGAAAAGAGCCGTAATCAGCCGGAATGAAAAAACCTGATGTGTGAAAGCAGCCTAAGGTTCTTCTCTCAGTAAATCACATTAATGGCTTCTCCTGAATGAGAGTACAGTCTGACTTAGGCTTCTTTCCCACTTGCGTCGGTACGGGTCCGTCGCTAAAACACGACGCATCCAGTGCACGACGTACGCAACGTATGGCCACACATCGCGATCCGTCGGCAATACAAGTCTATGGGCAAAAAACGCATCCTGCGGGCACATTTGCAGGATCCGTTTTTTCCCTAAAACGACGCATTGCGACGGACGTCACACGACGCAAGTGTGAAAGTAGCCTAACATGCAGACTTTTTAATAGGTCATCAGGCTGGCACCTAATTATTTAATTAGACAGCCCACATAACATGTAACATCATTATGACATTTTGGTAGCTATGATAGATTTATTAGATTCGATTAGATTTAATTCCAAATAAATGTCATACTCATGATTCACAATATAGAACTATTTGTGATACATATTTTTCCTTTCTTTGCAGTCTCATCAATATCCTCAATGATGTTGTAATTATATATATTTTTTGTTATTGACAGCTGTCAATCAAGCAATGGATGGGAGTGATGCTGTGCATTGCTCCGTTCTGAATGCAGCTCTAGCCTCATTAGCATATACATTCAGGGCAGGATTTCTCCGCATTGGAGCAGCACTTATGGGACATACCTTTATCTAATAACTTGTATTTTCAAGACCTTCATAGCCATGGGTTCTGTTGGGGAGGGGACAGGTTTTTTTTCTAAAGTATTTGACAGATTCTGTGTTAAATCATACCTCTCTATATCGAACTCTCCTACTGTTTGGCTTCCTGTCCTGTATATTTGAAGCTGCAAGTCACGGTGCTTCTCTTTTGTAGACAGATAGTCTATTTCCAACATCTCTATGCAGGATTTTAAGTTTTGGAAAACCTACACCAAAGCAAAAAAAGATTTAAAAAAAGTCAAAATACAGTTAGAAAATGATCCTACAATGTCCATTATGTTCAGGTTTTTTAAACGAGGTTTCATTCAGATTTCTTTGAATGTGATAAGGTTACTTTATCATGCCTGCTACAGCTTCAATAGCTCCATTGATCCCCAATATGATCTATGTAGGGGAATAGCCAAACTGCAGGAAGTCCAAAAGGACCCTAAAATGTATCCATAGTATGGCCATTTAAACCAGAATTGTGATGCAATGGCGGTACTAGCATACTGGCCCATTTATATGAGCCAATGATTGTCAAATGTGTAAATCTAGAACTGGGGAACAGCGCGCACAATTGGGTGGTACCCTATGGAGGGAAAGTAGGAGAGTGATGGTTGTGCCCACCTGGTGGAGGTGTGACAGGCACAACTCCTATGTAGGCATGAAGAAAAACAGATGATGCTGGCCCGAGGCTGGAGGATAGAGGATAAATCCTCCAGGGGATATTGGATCCAGTTGGATGAACACATACTGTAGGTGGGCTGCGCTGCTGGAGTAAATCAGAAATGATGATGACAATTAGGGTTTTCATTCACAATGAGTTTAAACACCACATCGACATCTTTATCAAGTGACCAAAGCAAATGTGACATTGGTTTTCTCACTTGATAAAGATGCGACGTTGAAATGCGTTATGAATACAAAATCTTATTCTCATCATCACTTCTGAAGAATTGAATTACTCCAGCAGGGCAGCCTATGTACATGTCCATCAAACTGGATCCAATGATTTCCCAGTGAGCATTTGTAGAAACGATCAGATTACTGGTCCGTCTAGTCAAGCCAGCATTCACCCGACAAAAGGGTAAAATGCTCAGTTGTCTATAAAAATCATTCTTTTTTTGTCCTATGTAAGGGCGCAGTTAGCAATATAAATCGGAACAAGATCAGAATGGAGTGCACAGACTAGCCAATGGCTCTCCCAACCCAAACATGACAGCTTCGTGTAATTCTAGGCAGCTGTCACTTTTGGGTTAGGAGAGCCACCGCCCAATCCAAGCATTGCGATTGGATCTCTGTACGATTTATATGGTCATCTGACTGCACCCTAAAGAGCGTCAATATTTGATAGGCAAGTAAGGCACTCCAAGATTTGTAGGGTGCTCGGATAGGGTCTACAATCGAAGAAAAGAAACTGGAACCCCAAATTCAAAGATGAAATTAGATTTATTATGTACAGTCCAGTAATGTGCAAAGAATGTTCTGATATTTCACTCAATAGGATTTTTCTCAAACATGCACAAAGTTGCTGGGACTCAGGGTGTGTAGCATGCTGCAAGGGTGCTATAGAAATGCGACCATCGTCGCTGTAGAAGAAGAAGCTTTCTCTGTGTCGCCAATGACATGATCCCATATAGTGATAGAGTCTTCCCATTAGTGATCATTACGTCTCCATTCCTGTTTTCTCAGGTTAGTAAGCAACCAACGACCAGCTTGTATATTGCCAACAGGCAGACGTTTAAAGGGACACTGTCACCTGAATTTGGAGGGAACAATCTTCAGCCATGGAGGCGGGGTTTTTGGGTTTTTGGGTTTTTGATTCACCCTTTCCTTACCCGCTGGCTGCATGCTGGCTGCAATATTGGATTGAAGTTCATTCTCTGTCCTCGGTAGTACATGCCTGAACAAAGCAATCTTGCCTTGTGCAGGCATGTACTACGAAGGACAGAGAATGAACTTCAATCCAATATTGCAGCCAGCATGCAGCCAGCGGGTAAGGAAAGGGTGAATCAAAAACCCCAAAACCCCGCCTCCATGGCTGAAGATTGTTCCCTCCAAATTCAGGTGACAGTGTCCCTTTAACAGCCTGGCTTGGCCTGTCTAAATGGGTCATTATTGTAGTATTCTGCATTTGCATGCATCAAAATAAATAAGCTAATAAACAGTAAGCCAGATTTTTATATTAAGAAAACAAATAAAAAGTTAGAGCAGGACATCAGTCGACATCTGACTGCGGAAACAGGAGTGTTTAATCTATTTATATGGATTAACAAGATCTATATCTGACCTGTAACTGCAAACAACTGACTACACATAGACGCCCAGAGGAAACAGTGCAGAAAAATAAATGTAGCTTTTTCCATAGCGGATCTTGTGGAAATACACAAGAAAACACTGCTGGGTATTCAGGTCACTAATTACAGTATATGCACCACTTCGTAGCCAAAAGTGGATGATAGAGAGATACTGAAGAGGACATTGCATCAATTACTTTGAAAAAAAGAAAAAGGAGAAACAAATTACAGAGCAAGTGTAGAAAGCAGACTGTAGGTATGGCATCACATTCTTCTAGAATTATATCGTAGTCTTTTGGAACCACTTTTACAATATCCAGTTTCAGGATTTTCCCACAAGTTGTAGCACTGTTGCTTTTACACTTTGCCAATTTATCCCTAAAGGAGCCAAGAGGTAGAAGTGGGACAAGAAGCCCAAAAATATTTGAAAAGTTCTGGACTCCTTGGGTCAGTATTCCACATGATGGCACACTTAGACTGGCTAGGACACGCTGGTGAAGACCACCCCACATGTCGCTTTACCTCCATCTTATCTGTTCTATGTTTCTTTACTTAGAAGTTAAAATAAAAAAAAAATTAACATAAGAAATCCTACACATAAACAATGTATTAATACACATTGTGTTCCTAAAAGGTTTGACTGGTCACACCGCACCATATGAGATCATTGGAGGTTTGATACACGGCACCCCCCACCGATCAGCTGAAAATATCTCTGCCATTAGCCAGATCTGAAAACATGGAACGGAGCTGCAGCTCTTCCCAAAGTGTAGTGGCCGCTGCTGGTTACCACAGAACAGCTCCTATTGCTTTGTATACGAACTGTTCTGGAGTAACCAGGAGTGACCTCTACACATACAGTGGGGCAAAAAAGTATTTAGTCAGTCAGCAATAGTGCAAGTTCCACCACTTAAAAAGATGAGAGGCATCTGTAATTTACATCATAGGTAGACCTCAACTATGGGAGACAAACTGAGAAAAAAAAATCCAGAAAATCACATTGTCTGTTTTTTTTTAACATTTTATTTGCATTTTATGGTGGAAAATAAGTATTTGGTCAGAAACAAACAATCAAGATTTCTGGCTCTCACAGACCTGTAACTTCATCTTTAAGAGTCTCCTCTTTCCTCCACTCATTACCCGTAGTAATGGCACCTGTTTAAACTTGTTATCAGTATAAAAAGACACCTGTGCACACCCTCAAACAGTCTGACTCCAAACTCCACTATGGTGAAGACCAAAGAGCTGTCAAGGGACACCAGAAACAAAATTGTAGCCCTGCACCAGGCTGGGAAGACTGAATCTGCAATAGCCAACCAGCTTGGAGTGAAGAAATCAACAGTGGGAGCAATAATTAGAAAATGGAAGACATACAAGACCACTGATAATCTCCCTCGATCTGGGGCTCCACGCAAAATCCCACCCCGTGGGGTCAGAATGATCACAAGAACGGTGAGCAAAAATCCCAGAACTACGCGGGGGGACCTAGTGAATGAACTGCAGAGAGCTGGGACCAATGTAACAAGGCCTACCATAAGTAACACACTACGCCACCATGGACTCAGATCCTGCAGTGCCAGACGTGTCCCACTGCTTAAGCCAGTACATGTCCGGGCCCGTCTGAAGTTTGCTAGAGAGCATTTGGATGATCCAGAGGAGTTTCGGGAGAATGTCCTATGGTCTGATGAAACCAAACTGGAACTGTTTGGTAGAAACACAACTTGTCGTGTTTGGAGGAAAAAGAATACTGAGTTGCATCCATCAAACACCATACCTACTGAAAAGCATGGTGGTGGAAACATCATGCTTTGGGGCTGTTTGTCTGCAAAGGGGCAAGGACGACTGATCCGGGTACATGAAAGAATGAATGGGGCCATGTATCGTGAGATTTTGAGTGCAAACCTCCTTCCATCAGCAAGGGCATTGAAGATGAAACGTGGCTGGGTCTTTCAACATGACAATGATCCAAAGCACACCGCCAGGGCAACGAAGGAGTGGCTTCGTAAGAAGCATTTCAAGGTCCTGGAGTGGCCTAGCCAGTCTCTAGATCTCAACCCTATAGAAAACCTTTGGAGAGAGTTGAAAGTCCGTGTTGCCAAGCGAAAAGCCAAAAACATCACTGCTCTAGAGGAGATCTGCATGGAGGAATGGGCCAACATACCAACAACAGTGTGTGGCAACCTTGTGAAGACTTACAGAAAACGTTTGACCTCTGTAATTGCCAACAAAGGATATATTACAAAGTATTGAGATGAAATTTTGTTTCTGACCAAATACTTATTTTCCACCATAGTATGCAAATAAAATGTTAAAAAAACAGACAATGTGATTTTCTGGATTTTTTTTTCTCAGTTTGTCTCCCATAGTTGAGGTCTACCTATGATGTAAATTACAGACGCCTCTCATCTTTTTAAGTGGTGGAACTTGCACTATTGCTGACTGACTAAATACTTTTTTGCCCCACTGTAGAATGGAGCTGTGCTGTGCAGCTCTGATCTACCAGTTTACATCTGGCCTCCACTGGAACAAATAACAGCTGATCAGTGAAGTGCCATGTGTCAGACCCCCATTAATCTGACACTGAGAGGTCATAATTATGGTGCAACAGGTCACCATGGCTTCTATAGTCTCTTTCTGCAAAGCTGACATAAATATTGTTTAATGGTGTCTAAGAGAAGTCTTTACATATGGTAAAGAAGCTAAATTTTACTGGTTTCCCTAAGGGCTTGTGCAGACGGCCATATTTTCGGTCCAATGCATGCCCGATTTTTATCCAATATTCGGATCGCACTCTGGCATGCAAGTCAATGAGTCCGTGAAAAACATCTTAGTGCAGTCCAATTTCCACGGACTGACAGAATGGAGAAGACAGAGAAATTATTTTTTCCATCTTCTCATCCGAGAGAATCGGATCACACTCTTATCAAACGGAGAGCATGAACCAGAGCCTGGTGGTCCGATTGCAATCAAGTATGGTTTACTCTGAAAGGCTGCAATGTGTAAAGAGGCATGTGCATAGAGAGAGACCTGTCAATCATCTGGAGCAGGGTGGGGCAAACAATAGAACAGGTCACGTCTTCCTATACTCCTCTGCTGGCTTTTTCAAACTACGTCTTCCCTGAAACTCCGCATCGTGACTGACTGCCTTCACACAACGAGGCCTAATTTATGCTGTCTGTGGCTCAGGCAACATGGATCTAACGACAGCTTACCTTTATCTGAAAAAACAGATTAGACAAGAGCATAAGGCAATATTTCCCGTGGACCATCCTTCATGGAGGTAAATATTCAGCAGACATTGCAAGTGATGGTGGGTAAAATGTTGAAATAAAGCAGATTCTCTCCATGGCATATAAGTGTAGACACACCACAATAAACTGAATAACACAACACAAAGCACAACCACTGCAAACCAAAGCACCACAACTTTTACCAGGAGCTGTTCCTTTCTAGACAACACCTTCTTGCAAAGACTATCAGAAAAGCTTTCCATCTGTAAAACAACAATCGTGTTGTGTTTGTATGCTCGGAGATGGTGAAAAATATTATTACACAGATTACATAATACATTTATAGAGAACCAGTCAGCAAAAAAGCAGCATTTACCTGTCTCTATTGTGGTATTATACAGCTACATACTATTATAATAGGAAGTGCAGCTTATGAACCAGAGCAGAGGAGTTACAGTGCGCTCACTCCAGATTTGCTTTATTTTCTTGTCCTTGATATATTTGGGGGTGCGTCCCTCCTTTCCCCCTTTGGGCTGTGCACCTTGCCTGATTAGGCTACTTTCACACTAGCGTTGTTTGCTGTACGTCGCAATGCGTCGTTTTGGAGAGAAAACGCATCCTTCAAATGTGCCCGCAGGATGCGTTTTTTCTCCATAGACTTGCATTAGCGATGCATTAGCGATGCATTGCGACGTATTGCCACATGTCTCATCCGTCGTGCGACGGATGCGTCGTGCTTTGGCGGACAGTCGGCACAAAAAAACGTTACATGTAACTTTTTTTGTGCGTCGAATCCGCCATTTCCGACTGCACATGCGTGGCCGGAACTCCGCCCCCTCCTCCCCGGACCTTACAATGGGGCAGCGGATGCGTTTTAAAACTGCATCCACTGCCCCTGTTGTTCTTTTTTTTCGCAGTTGGCGTCGGTATGTTGGGCCGACGCATGGCGACGGCCCCATACTGACGCTAGTGTGAAAGTAGCTTTAGCTTTCCACAGGCAGGTGTAAAACAGCTAGGCTCAGGTCCTTCTCTGTTCCCATTTGGCACATAGTGAGGTGAGATACTGGAGCTAGGGACTATCCCTGATTGGGTACACCTTGTCGAGGTGGGATGGCTTTTACGCTTTTTTTTATAAAAAAAAAAACCTGTCAACTAAGTACCATGTGTGATTTAATATCATGACTACCATTTATTACCTACTGCAGGGTATTGCTTTTATTTTAGGTTGTGTTTGCTAGTGCAAGTTACAGTGTGAATGTGCACCTATACATTACACTTACACCAACGGGTGTGCTGGCCCATGTTTTTGTTTTTTTTTTATACTGAGCGCTGACTGATCACTGCCCCTGCACCACCCCCAGTGACAGAAACCAATCAGCTGCAGGGAGAAAAAAATTAATTCTCTCCCTGCAGCCACCCTTCCAATAAGACTACTGCATATATTTAACCCCATCCCGAGATATGACGTACAGTTACATCATATGTCGGGTTGGCAGATGAGGGCTGATTTATGCAATCTCTGACAGTGGCATTAACATGCCAGGAGGGGGCGTGATTCCACGCGGATATCGGTGCTAGTCATGGCAATTCTCCTGTGAAAGCCAGCATTTATCTGGCATAGTTAGGAGATTGTGATTGTGGCTATACACCGGGGTGCTGTAGGTGTTCCACCGCTGTGCATAATACAAACAATCGGGTGATCGTAGGTTCAAGTCCCCTGAGGAGACCATTATATATCGTGAAAAGAAAAATGTATGAAAACAAATACACACATTCAAATCACCCCCCTTTTGTCCCATTAAAAATACACATATTTGGTATCACTACTTTTGTAAAGGCCCGATCTATCACATTATAAAATAGATTAATCTGATCGGTAAACGTCGTAATGAGAAAAAAAATCAAAATGCCAGAATTACATTTTTTTTTGCAGATGCAACACTACAATAAAATGCAATAAGAAGAGATCAAAACTTCATATCTACACCAAAATTATCAGTAAAAATCTTCAGCTGAGGGCGCAGAAAATATGACCTCACTCAGCCCTAGATCCCGATAACTGAAAGTGTTACAGGTCTCGAAAATGGCGTCAAATACAAAAAAAATGTATTCACTGGTATTTTGTTATTTATTTTTTTTTACAAATTTGCTAATTTTTTTACCACTTAAATAAAAAAAAAAAAAAAAAAAAAAATATATATATATATATATATATATATATATATATATATATATATATTTTTTTTTTTTTTTTTTATTTATATATATACACAAGTTTGGGGTTTCATAATCATACTGACCTGGAGAATCGTATTGCCAGATCGCTTTTACCATATATTGCACATGGTAAATAAAAAAACAACAAAACAATTGTGGAATTGCACTTTTTTTTGTCATTTCAATGCATTGGAGTTTTTTTTTCCGCTTTCCAGTGCATCGCCTGATAAAATAAATGATGTCATTCGAAAGCACAACCCGTCCAGCAAAAAAAAATAATAATAGCCCAATCATGAAGGGGTTAAAACAGTATTTTCCTGCAGATCACCACTATCCCTGAAGGTGTATACCAGGTTTTATGCTGACAGGTGTCCTTTAAAAGTGAATTTCTCTAATTATTGTATTCTAGTGAAGTAATAGTCCTGGAAAAGGTGGGTAAAATATATCACGTCCTCGGCTTCTTAGCAATCCGCATTACACGGTGATGGTCAGAAGGGTTGTGTGCCCACCCCCTACATGAATCAGAAGATTAATATCAACGTTCGCCTCCTAGCACCCACCATATACTTTATGTACATGATCTCAAGTGTATCGGGGCCTTTAACAAGCAAAAGTTAGGATGTGGTGGATTTCAAAAATTGTCTATAGAGGAATATAATGGCAAAAAAATAACAAAATGGATATCTACTGCTCTGGTTCCACATTGCTCCGGTGGTCTAAACTATGATAGGAATTGATGATATCCCGTTCTTCTGTCACATGACACCTGCAGCCAATCACAGGTATCGGTGTTGGGTTGACCAAAGAACCAAGCGCCATGTAACATACATCTGACTATGTCCTCGGAAATCCCATGACCAAGATTGGGTTATCTTCCCTTGGGGTACCATACAATGGCATAAAGAAAGAAAAATGGAAGTTCCAGCAACTGCAGTACAAAAACAATTACACATTCATTTTATTTGACAACCCCTGAAAATGTTCAGTCAGAACTTAGTGGCCTTAGAGGACGCATGGTCTACGCATTTCAAACCAGGAGGTTCTTGGTCATCCCACACTACGGCGCCAAAAAAAAATCCCACGAAATAACAAGCCATCATTAAGCAATGTCAACGATAGAAAGAAGTTATGGCTCTCGGTAGGGGGATGAAAGAAATAGTATCAGAATATATATTTTTTAAGTAGGAACAATCCTTCTTGTATTGACAGTATATAGATTTTTCTTTCTATAGACAGGATCAGATTAATAGGAGGCTAAAAAGGGAGAAGGTCCGGGGGAACTACTTCGAGGCCTTTACTAACTTTCTACTAGCCCTGAGAGGTTCTGACCGGCCATACACCAACATTCATATGAAGCAGATATGTTTCCTAATTACTTCATTTTTCAGTGTTTGGGCTTGCTCCATTAACAGTCCGGCCATCTTTTCTCCCTCAGTTGGTCCCCGTGCACACTCCATGTTCTGTGCCTCCTCAGTGACTGCTTCCTCCAAACCACATAGTTTAGGGTGACTTTCTGCAGAGAATACACAATAATTATATGATCTCTATACTAATTAAATACAACCAATGTTTTATATATAAATTGAGTAGCTAGTTACCATACTTAGATTTTAGCTATAGCTTTATCCAAATATTATTTTAAATCACAGATTTACATCTATCACTGCAACAAAAAACCCATTTAGCGTGACATTACTATACTAATAATAACATAGTAACATAGTAACATAGTTAGTAAGGCCGAAAAAAGACATTTGTCCATCCAGTTCAGCCTATATTCCATCATAATAAATCCCCAGATCTACGTCCTTCTACAGAACCTAATAATTGTATGATACAATATTGTTCTGCTCCAGGAAGACATCCAGGCCTCTCTTGAACCCCTCGACTGAATTCGCCATCACCACCTCCTCAGGCAAGCAATTCCAGATTCTCACTGCCCTAACAGTAAAGAATCCTCTTCTATGTTGGTGGAAAAACCTTCTCTCCTCCAGACGCAAAGAATGCCCCCTTGTGCCCGTCACCTTCCTTGGTATAAACAGATCCTCAGCGAGATATTTGTATTGTCCCCTTATATACTTATACATGGTTATTAGATCGCCCCTCAGTCGTCTTTTTTCTAGACTAAATAATCCTAATTTCGCTAATCTATCTGGGTATTGTAGTTCTCCCATCCCCTTTATTAATTTTGTTGCCCTCCTTTGTACTCTCTCTAGTTCCATTATATCCTTCCTGAGCACCGGTGACCAAAACTGGACACAGTACTCCATGTGCGGTCTAACTAGGGATTTGTACAGAGGCAGTATAATGCTCACATCATGTGTATCCAGACCTCTTTTAATGCACCCCATGATCCTGTTTGCCTTGGCAGCTGCTGCCTGGCACTGGCTGCCCCAGGTAAGTTTATCATTAACTAGGATCCCCAAGTCCTTCTCCCTGTCAGATTTACCCAGTGGTTTCCCGTTCAGTGTGTAATGGTGACATTGATTCCCTCTTCCCATGTGTATAACCTTACATTTATCATTGTTAAACCTCATCTGCCACCTTTCAGCCCAAGTTTCCAACTTATCCAGATCCATCTGTAGCAGAATACTATCTTCACTTGTATTAACTGCTTTACATAGCTTTGTATCATCTGCAAATATCGATATTTTACTGTGTAAACCTTCTACCAGATCATTAATGAATATGTTGAAGAGAACAGGTCCCAATACTGACCCCTGCGGTACCCCACTGGTCACAGCGACCCAGTTAGAGACTATACCATTTATAACCACCCTCTGCTTTCTATCACTAAGCCAGTTACTAACCCATTTACACACAATTTCCCCCAGACCAAGCATTCTCATTTTGTGTACCAACCTCTTGTGCGGCACGGTATCAAACGCTTTGGAAAAATCGAGATATACCACGTCCAATGACTCACCGTGGTCCAGTCTATAGCTTACCTCTTCATAAAAACTGATTAGATTGGTTTGACAGGAGCGATTTCTCATAAACCCATGCTGATATGGAGTTAAACAGTTATTCTCATTGAGATAATCCAGAATAACATCCCTCAGAAACCCTTCAAATATTTTACCAACAATAGAGGTTAGACTTACTGGCCTATAATTTCCAGGTTCACTTTTAGAGCCCTTTTTGAATATTGGCACCACATTTGCTATGCGCCAATCCTGCGGAACAGACCCTGTCTCTATAGAGTCCCTAAAAATAAGAAATAATGGTTTATCTATTACATTACTTAGTTCTCTTAGTACTCGTGGGTGTATGCCATCCGGACCCGGAGATTTATCTATTTTAATCTTATTTAGCCGGTTTCGCACCTCTTCTTGGGTTAGATTGTTGACCCTTAATATAGGGTTTTCATTGTTTCTTGGGATTTCACCTAGCATTTCATTTTCCACCGTGAATACCGTGGAGAAGAAGGTGTTTAATATGTTAGCTTTTTCCTCGTCATCTACAACCATTCTTTCCTCACTATTTTTTAAGGGGCCTACATTTTCAGTTTTTATTCTATAAAATAAAGGGGCAGAGACCTTGGTTCCAGTGATGTGTCAATTATCGAGCTGCTTGTTGCAGATTTGATAAAATCATAGCTTTATTTGCTGCAGATCTACCAGTCCTCTGAATGCAGAGCTCTGTATAACCCCACCCACATCACTGATTGGCAGCTTTCTGTGTACACGGTGCATAGGCAGAAAGCAGCCAATCAGTGGTAGGGAGAGTGGTCGAACTACATGGCAGTAGGTTTATTAGTCCTCTAGTGATAATCTGCTGCTGATCAAACAGTGAATTGATAAAAACTACAGCAAGAAGCCCAGTAAGTGACACATCGTTGGATCCAAGACCTCTGTCTCTACGTTATGCTGCAGTCAGGTTAAAAGGCAAAAAGCTGGTGACAAATTCCTTTAAGAAAGGAATCCAGAGTAATGTGACATTTCAGGATACAAAAAAACTATTATCAAATTTTTTTATTCTCAGTGTACATAAACTGATCCATTTAGAAGGACTATTGTATTCTGTGTACCATTGCCTATAATGTGGGACTATTGTGCTGCTTCCAGCTTTCCTATCTCTAACTATCTACATCAATAAATAAATGGTTATCACATTTGTGTGAAATCGGAATAAAGAGAATAAAGGACTATACCTCGAAGTCCAAGGTAAAAAGTGTCACTTTGGTTCTGTTCAAGTAGAAGACTGGAAGGAAACCATTCCAAAGCTGATGGAGATATGGCGCTAGCTTCACAATGGAAATCAGAATTGACTAAAATCTTAAAGAAAAAGAATAGGATGGATAAAACAAAGTGTGATTTATACATGCAGGAAAATGTTTGACTTTGATCAGACATTGAATGCGCAAAAGATCTCCTTTCACCCAATTACAGAATGTCTATGGTCAACTGCTATTTAATTTTTTCAGTCATTCATGAATGATTGCTAACTGGGCCTCCTAGGTTTAAAGCTTGGTACAGATGTGATATTGGAGCTCTTTCCTTTCATCTGACAGGCCCAGATGGGTTACTAATCAGCCCTTACATGGATGATTTGCCCACAATTTAAGTTGATCAATGCGTCTTTACCTTCACATGTGACAATGACCGGAATGGACGTTCATAGAAAAGTTCGGGTGATCACCGGTTCCCCCTTTTGTCATACACTTTGCATCATTGCCAGCAACATATTCTATGTATAAGTAATTAATGTGCTCCCAATCAACAATAATTTTCATAAAAAAATACACAAACAACCCACAAGCACTAAAAGTTTGTTGTTCAATAACTGGACTGGTTTACATTGGGCAATGAATGGGCCTGAGCATTAAATCATTGACCTGTAGGAGAATCATCAGTAAGGAGATGGAAATGTTGCCCAAGTTTCCCCTTTGGACAACAACTGTATTGTTATATTGTGTAATCTTGCGAGCAGGGCCCTCATTCCTCTTGGTATCTGTGTTGATCTATGTACCGTATTTATTGTTATGCTGTAATGTCTATTGTCTGTACAAGTCCCCTCTATAATGTAAAGTGCTGCGGAATATGTCAGTGCTCTAAAAAATAAAATAATTATTATTGTGTAATGTGAGTTGTGCTATGCATTGATGGTGTTGATAATGTGTGCTGTTTGACAGTAGGGAAAGTAAGAGTTAACGGTTGGGACTGAATGCAAAGAGCTAAGCTGAAGTGACTGTCAGAACATCAGATCGGGCCCAATGTGCGTAGAAAGAAAACCTAAGGTCTAGTGTGAGCAGCGACGCATGACGTGGGTGTCCCTAATGTGAGAGGAGACAGAGAGAGAGAGTGACATCTTAGCGGAAAGTGGAAGAGAAGTGACTGAAGGAACAGAGTGACCGATCGGAGACGGGATGCCTAGCAGTACTGCCCGGAGTTTATAACTCATAGAGGTAACGTGCCAAAACAATACAGAGTATGTAAGACAAAGAGTGGCCCTGTCGGGAGTTCCAGAGCATCAGAAACAGAGAAGATAAGTAGCGGCCATACTGGCGACATAGTTCCCTAGAGGGAAAAGAAGATGCAGACCCACGGGGTGAGAATAGGACTCTTGCAGACTGGACTATAGTGCTGAGTCGGGCTATGGTGAAGTAGAGCGGAACGTTGAAGATAGAGGATAGGCAAGTAAAGAGGAAGGAACTGAAACGGTGTGTGGAAAATGCTCCGTATTGTAAAGGACACGTTCATCAAGTTATGTGCCCCAAATCCTCCCCAAGTTATTGTTGAGTAAAAAGTTTATTTTTGACTGGAGGTCAACCTCATTGAACTGTTTAACACCTGGTCCTGGCCAACCCAAGTCCCCAGTTACAATGGGCCTTCAAGAGCCTAGCACCCCCACAGCATAAGTCCACACACCCAGCCATGACCCACACCTCCATGTAGCGTGCCAGAGCGTAAGAGACAAGTATTTTGCCCATGGCTACCAGTCCACGCCACATTACACATGAACGTAACTTTATTAGAACATTACGTAGATGCCTTACTATATAGGGATTGTCTCCTGATATTCAGTAACAGTGCAAAACTCCCCAGCCTCTCGGCTACTCGCCTGCTGTGTGGAGGTGCACTTGGGAGCAGCGGCATTGATGCGCCACTGACATGAACTGTGAGCTTTCAATCATGACAAAGCTGTGCCTCTGGAGCAGAGGTCCCCAACTCCAGTCCTCAAGGCCCACCAACATGTCATGTTTTCAGGATTTCCTTAGTCTTGCCCAGGTAATAATTGCATCACCTGTGCAATGCAAAGGAAATCCTGAAAACATGACCTGTTGGTGGGCCTTGAGGACTGGAGTTGGGGACCTCTGCTCTAGAGCATCGGTGAGAGGTAGCATTACAGCTGGCCGGGCATGAGAGCCAACAACTTGCTCCAGCGATCCTGGAGAGCTTTAGAGCCACGCATATAAGCTACATTGGACAAATTAATGTAGTGGCCAGCGACCTATGCAAAGAGCTATAAACGATAAAATGAAACATCACTGCATTCATGAGAAGGAAGAGGATTTTTAAAAACTTGGAAATTGTAAGATTTATTTATTTTTTGTTATTAAATTGCAAAGTTGCTTATTTTTATAAGGAGAAAGGAGAAACTATACTTCTTGGATCCCGGTTGGATGCCTCTCAATCAGCCAAACCAGATCTCCACTTTGCACTGACGAGGGGCAGTACCCCGAAACAGAGTGTCTGCAAATTGAGATTCTGGTTTGGCTTTTATCCTAAGTCATGTGACAAGGCTCGTTAAAGGGTCGACATTGACTGTTAGGATTGCTGCTTCCAATAGGTGGCATTAGAGTTCTAGTTCTCTTCCTCTCTGAAGAGACAATTTGTATAATAACTTTGCAAATTTTCCGATATACATTGGAATATGGAGAAACTTTGTATAGAAACTTTGGACCCTTTAAAGAGTTTTATATTAATTATAGATGAGAAAATTTTTCGGGTTGCCTCTTATTCGGCAAGCTACAGTGCTTACCGAATAAGTTGCAGAGGGAACACGGATACCTGGATCGCTCCGGCCTATTAGCTGTTCATGTGTCGCGGTTGTGTGACAGTCACAGAACATGCATGGAGAGCCCAACAAACAGGCTCTCCATGCATGTGTCCTGACTGTCACACAGCCACGACACATGATGCTGAACGTCTGATCAGCCGGCGTGCTCCATGTATCCGGGTTCCCTCTGTAGCACTATAGCTTGCTGAATAAGAGGGAACCCGAACAAATTCCCTCATCTCTAATAGTAATGACAGATCTCCTTTAATTATGACATCATTTTGATATTGTCATTACAGTTCCCTGATTATCACATTACAACAGTTATTGCCGTAAACCCGCAGCTTTGTCATTTCATTATAGATACCGCACCCTCACCTGTTGGTCTTTTTTTATTTCTCCCGGCTGTATAACAGGTTGCATAGAATCAAGGATATCTTGAATTAGAAATGATTGTCCAATTAAATTGGTAGAGGTTGGGGCTCTCTTTATAGTATGACTTGGCTTAGGACTCCCATTGTCACACTTGGGAATCTTCACTTTTGGAGGCACTTTTGAAAAATCTGGAAGTTTGTAATGAACCTGTCCTTGTCCATATTTCATCTCATATGAAAGTCGTCTGTGTGATTCATAAGTTGGCTGCTTGCTTTCTTTATCCATATCATCAAGAGGAAAGTCATCCTCTTCCTCATTTTCCTGAATAGACTCGCATTTATTTTCTTCATTGTTGCCTATTGTAGAACTCTCACCTATATCAGAGTTTGCTTCATTCGTCATGTCTTCTTGGATACTATTACTTTCTTTCCCATACATTTCCAAGTATTCCTCTTTAAAATCCTCTTGTTCTTCATAATATGGAGACTCCGGAAGCTTTGCATGGCTTTTCCTGCTGATCGCTGTTTCATCGCTGCTTTCAACAATGGATATTTCTGGCATAGTCTCATAATCAATAAATTCAGAAGGATTGAGTAGATTGCCTTCACTAATGTGCCGTAGAAGAACATCTGGGATTATTGTTGAAATGGTCGGTAATTTTTCCCTTTCCATTATGTTATCATTGGCCTGAGGATTAGAAACAGTCTGAGAAAGGCTGAACGAGTCGCTGCTATCCAAGGAGTAAAGGGCTTCATCATTAGTAGTTTCAGTCTGTACTAGACTATAGGGAGGGTGACTTTCCTCCGTACTGAGCGGGGCCTGATGTGAATTAATAGACGTGCTGGTCGTGGCTACGTTATCGTGCTGTACACTTGGAACTAGATAGCACTCAAGGATTCCATCATAAGGCAAGTCTTCCTGCTCATCATCAGTGGTGTCATTGGCGGGGTGATCCTGTGAATCTCTGTGTTCTACTGATGACTTTTGCAAAAAATTGTTATCATCTGCAGAAAACTCCATGGTTGCATTCTGAAAAAGAACATAATATTGCTTATACAACAAGGTAAATGAAAGTTCTGCTTCCTCTATGATATTGAAATAAGTTTGCTGTAACTCTGAAAACCCTACAACAAATTTCAAAACTGCTATTTAAAGAGAACCTGTCACCCCCAAAATCGAGGGTGAGCTAAGCCTACCAGCATCAGGGGCTTATCTACAGCATTCTGGAATGCTGTAGATAAGCCCCTGATGTATCCTAAAAGATAAGAAAAAGAGGTTAGATTACACTCACCCAGGGGCGGTCCCGGTCCGGTCCGATAGGTGTCGCGGTCCGGTGCCTCCCATCTTAATCAGATGACGTCCTCTTCTTGTCTTCACTCTGCAGCTCCGGCGCAGGCGTACTTTGTCTGCCCTGTTGAGGGCAGAGCAAAGTACAGCAGTGCGCAGGCGCTGGGCCTCTCTGACCTTTCCTGGCGCCTGCGCACTGCAGTACTTTGCTCTGCCCTCAACAGGGAAGACAAAGTACGCCGGCGCCGGAGCCACAGCGTGAAGACAAGAGGAGGACGTCATCCTATGAAGATGGGAGGCCCCGGACAAGAACGCGACGGCCACCGGATAGGACCGCTGCCCAGGTGAGTATAATCTAACCTCTTTTTCTCATCTTTTAGGATACATCGGGGGCTTATCTACAGCATTACAGAATGCTGTAGATAAGCCCCAGATGCCGGTGGGCTTAGCTCACCCTCGATTTTGGGGGTGACAGGTTCCCTTTAAAGAGGACCTTTCATCAGCTTTAGCAAGTTAAACTGGCTACATTATGGATTAGCGGCTGCAGAGCTGAGCAAAATGTCATTTTTATTTTTGAATTTCTCATCTCGGTTGATATCCACTTATAAAGTTTACACTCTAGTTTCCCCTTCAACTAGGCAGAGATACTTCTTTAGGGGCGTTTTAAACTAGCAAGATGTTGAACAATCAAAAGCAGAATGGAAAGAAAGACCCCGCACCTAAAGAATGTCAGACCTAGCTTTATCCTGTAAGACATGTAAAGAATCACAGCCGATCTCCCAGGCGACACGTACCGCGATTACAAGTGCGAGGAGAGCAGAGCTGTGTGCCATGACAAACACTTCTACAATTCTCCTCTTATGTCACTGTCAGTGTGGGGGGAAGGGTAGTAGAGCAGAGCTACACTCATGGCCAAAAGTGTTGGCACCATCAACATTGTTCCAGAAAATGAAGTATTTGGATCGCCCCCAGTAGGGCAGTGGGGTACTCGGAGCCGGGCCCTTCGGTTCTCAAGGGGGATGTCACGGTGGCTGACCCGGTCCGTGGCCTTAGGGGCATCCGTTGTAAATGGGGAAAGGTCTTTAAAGGGATAGTGCTCGTGACGCCACCTGTGGTATTCGGTCAGGGTGACCGACGCTGCTTAGGGGTCCGCTGGGGTGATGTTATGGCAGTTAGATGGTATACCTTCCCACAGGTGAAGTATATCCCCAGGGCTTCCCGAAGTGTAAATGGAGGATGGTGTGAGGCGCAGTGAAGAACAAGGACACAAGAGTGCAGTCTCTTTACCTTTTTACTGAAGGTTCAGCATCCACTGTCCAAAGCACCAGATCACAGGGTAGGCAGAGTCCAGCCTGTCAGAAGGCAAATCCAGTGTCCCCTTATCCAGATGGAAATCAGTAGCCTTCCTCTAGCGCCTGGGTGTTGTAGTACCTCCCTGCTGTGCGTCTCGGTAAGGTCATCACAACTGTTCTGGATGTTATGTCTTTCTCTCTCTGTCCCCCTGATGGATAGGATAGGACAAACCCGTATGACTGATGGCCTGAGGCTTTTTACAGGGACACTATCACGCCTTGGCCCCCACAGTTGCCACCGTGCCTCCTGGGTATAAGGTCGGGCAACTAATATGGAACTAGCTGTCCTGCCGGTCTCTGGAGCCAGGCTTGGAGACGATGACTCCCTCGGTGTTCCGGCTACCGGCTTCTGTGCCTCAGAAAGGAGGCAGCCTTTTACAGGGCAGAACTCCTTCTGGTTTCCTCTCCTTTTGCTATGACTTCGTTTCTCACTCTCAGCAACGCAATTCCCTTCAATGTCTCTTAGGATGCTGCCGCATTGGTAAGCAGGCGCAGCTCCGTGTCCTTCTGTCTAGGCCTCTGACAGGATCCCACCCCTGTCCGGGACCCACTACCTGAGTGGAGCTCAGATAGCAGCTTACTGAGTGTAGCCCAGCCAGCGTCCGCCAGACTGGTGCTGCCTGGGTGAAACCCAGCTCGTTTCTCCCTAACTAACTGTCCAAACCACCAGTTTTACCTAATTGTGAGGAGTGCCCTAATAAATAGAAGCATGGCTCCCCCTGGCGGCCTGGAGTGTGAAGTGTGTTGTGTGGTTTGTGATACCTGGTAAAGTGATCTCCTTTATTGCCATTAGACGTAACATCACTCCCCCTGGTGGGAGAATTACATTACTGCAATGACCAGGACCCTGGGGCGCTGCATATTTCTCCCAGAAACTTATTGCAATTACCGTACACATATATTGTTATACACGTTTATTTCCTTTGTGTGTCTTGGAACAACACACAAAAAAACAGAGAAAAAAAGACAATGTGGACATAATTTCACACAAAACCCCCAACATTGGCAGGACAAAATTGTTGACCACCTCATCTTAATATTTGGTTGCACACCCTGTGGAATAAAGAAGTGAATTCAATCTCTACCTATAACCATCAACAAGCTTCTTACAAGTGTCAACTGGAAATTTGCATCACTCTTTTGCAAATTGCTCCCGGTCTCTCATACTTGAAGGGCGTGTTCTCCCAACAGCAATTATAAGATCTTTCCACAGGTGTTCAATGAGATTTAGATCCGTTATCGCTGGCCACTTCAGAACGCTCCAGTGCTTAGTTTCCATCTGTCTCTGGGTCAGAGGCGTAGCTAGGGTTTTGGTCCGGGGGGGCGAAGCTTCTCAGTGGGCCCCTAACCAGGTAACCTTGGTTACAACTCGGTGACGCGCCCAAATACTGGAGGAGAACCTCAGCAGATTACAGCGCTATTACTGAAGATAATCTACTATATAATTGTCTAAGGGTCACTTCCGTCTGTCTGTCCTTCTGTCACGGTTATTCATTCGCTGATTGGTCTCGCCAGCTGCCTGTCATGGCTGCCGCGACCAATCAGCGATGGGCACAGTCCGGAACAAAATGGCCGCTCCTTACTCCCCGCAGTGTCCCCGGCGTTCCGCTCCATACTCCCCGCTGTCAGTGTCCCTGGCGCTCCGCTCCATACTCCCCGCAGTGTCCCTGACACTCCGATCCATACTCCCCGCAGTCAGTGTCCCCGGCGCTCCGGTCCATAATCCCCGCAGTGTCCACGGCGCTCCGCTTCATGCTCCCTGCAGTCACTGTCCCCGGCGCCCGCTCCATACTCCCCTCCGGTCACCGCTAACACAGGGTTAATGCCGGCGGTAACGGACCGCATTATGCCGTGGGTAACGCACTCCGTTACTGCCGCTATTAACCCTGTGTGTCCCCAACCTTTTACTATTGATGCTGCCTATGCGGCATCAATAGTAATAAAAGTAATGTTAAAAATAGTAAAAAAACAAAAAACCTGCTATACTCACCCTCCGTTGTCCGCTCGTGCCTGCCGCCATCTTCCTTTCCCAGCGATGCATTGCGAAATTACCCATAAAACCGCTAAGTCATCTGGGTAATTTCGTAATGCATCCTGGGAACTGAAGATGGCGGCAGCTGCGCGCCCATCGGCACAGCGCCGTTGGATCCCAGGAGGCGGAGAGACGGAACGCTGAGGAGCAGCGACAAGAATGGTGAGTATGTTAAACTACAAGGGGCCCTCGGATCGTTAGGTGAGTATGTTTATTTTATTTTTTTTAACCTGTGACATACGTGGCTGGGTAATATACTACGTGGCTCTGTGCTGTATACTACGCCACAGGGCAATATACTACGTGACTGGGAAATATACTACGTCACTGGGCAATATACTACGTGGCTCTGTGCTGTATACTACGTCGCTGTGCAATATACTACGTCACTGGGCAATATACTACGTAGCTCTGTGCTGTATACTACGTCACTGGGCAATATACTACATAACTGGGCAATATACTACGTCACTGGGCAATATACTACGTGACTGGGCAATATACTACGTCACTGGGCAATATACTACGTGGCTCTGTGCTGTATACTACATCACTGGGCAATATACTATGTAACTGGGCAATATACTACGTGGCTGGGCAATATACTACGTGGCTCTGTGCTGTATACTACGTCACTGGGCAATATACTACGAGGCTGGGCAATATACTACGTGACTGGGCAATATACTACATGGCTCTGTGCTGTATACTACGTCACTGGGCAATATACTACGTAACTGGGCAATATACTACGTGGCTGGGCAATATACTACGTGGCTGGGCAATATACTATGTGGCTGGGCAATATACTACGTGGCTCTGTGCTGTATACTACGTAACTGGGCAATATACTACGTGGCTGTGAAATATACTACGTCACTGGGCAATATACTACGTGGCTCTGTGCTGTATACTACGTCACTGGGCAATATACTACGTAACTGGGCAATATACTACGTGGCTGGGCAATATACTACGTGGCTGGGCAATATACTACGTGGCTCTGTGCTGTATACTATGTAACTGGGCAATATACTACGTGGCTGGGCAATATACTACGTGACTGGGCAATATACTAAGTGACTGGGCAATATACTACGTGACTGGGCAATATACTACGTGGCTGGGCAATATACTACGTGGCTCTGTGCTGTATACTACGTAACTGGGCAATATACTACGTGGCTGGGCAATATACTACGTGGCTGGGCAATATACTACGTGGCTCTGTGCTGTATACTACGTAACTGGGCAATATACTACGTGGCTGGGCAATATACTACGTAACTGGGCAATATAGTACGTGGCTGGGCAATATACTACGTGGCTGGGCAATATACTACGTGGCTCTGTGCTGTATACTACGTAACTGGGCAATATACTATGTGGCTGGGCAATATACTACGTAACTGGGCAATATAGTACGTGGCTGGGCAATATACTACGTGGCTGGGCAATATACTACGTGACTGGGCAATATACTACGTGGCTGGGCAATATACTACGTGACTGGGCAATATACTACGTGGCTGGGCAATATACTACGTGACTGGGCAATATACTACGTAACTGGGCAATATACTACGTCACTGGACAATATACTACGTGACTGGGCAATATACTACGTGACTGGGCAATATACTACGTGGCTCTGTGCTGTATACTACATCGCTGTGCAATATACTACGTGGCTCTGTGCTGTATACTACGTGACTGTGCAATATACTACGTCGCTGGGCAATATACTTCGTCACTGGGCAATATACTACGTGGCTGGGCTATATACTACGTGGCTGGGCAATATATTACGTGGGCTGGGCAATATACTACGTCACTGGGCAATATACTATGTCGCTGGGCAATATACTACGTCGCTGGGCAATATATTACGTGGACATGCATATTCTATAATACCCGATGCATTAGAATCGGGCCACCATCCAGTCTCCATATAAAGACCAATATGGATATTACCGCCATATGGTCAGTGGTAGATACCAGCCCTACAGAACATATAACAGATCACTACACAGTTACAGATAATGTCTTAAAGCTGACGATCTTTCTGATGGAATCGTTCATTTTTCACGTCTTTTCCATCTGGCCCAGACCGACATGACAACTTCTTCCAGCTACAACTCGTCTGCAGAGAATGCAACAAAGACAAATTTCTCATATTCCAGCCCCATCACATCTATTCTCAACCTGCACAAACTCCTCATCCTGCTGATACCCCAATACTGAGCCGCTTGCTGCCATATGTGTCCCTATTACTGCACCTGATACCCCAATACTGAGCCACTGCTGCCGTGTGTGTCCCTATTACTGCTCCTGATACCCCAATACTGAGCCGCTGCTGCCGTATGTGTCCCTATTACTGCACCTGATACCCCAATACTGAGCCGCTGCTGCCGTATGTGTCCCTATTACTGCTCCTGATACCCCAATACTGAGCTGCTGCTGCCGTATGTGTCCCTATTACTGCACCTGATACCCCAATACTGAGCCGCTGTTGCCGTATGTGTCCCTATTACTGCTCCTGATACCCCAATACTGAGCCGCTGCTGCCGCATGTGTCCCTATTACTGCTCCTGATACCCCAATACTGAGCCGCTGCTGCCGTATGTGACCCTATTACTGCACCCGATACCCCAATACTGAGCCGCTGCTGCCGTATGTGTCCCTATTACTGCTCCTGATACCCCAATACTGAGCCGCTGCTGCCGTATGTGACCCTATTACTGCACCCGATACCCCAATACTGAGCCGCTGCTGCCGTACGTGTCCCTATTACTGCACCCGATACCCCAATACTGAGCCGCCGCTGCTGCCGTATGTGTCCCTATTACTGCACCTGATACCCCAATACTGAGCTGCTGCTGCCGTATGTGTCCCTATTACTGCCCCTGATACCACAATACTGAGCCGCTGCTGCCGAATGTGTCCATATTACTGCACCTGATACCCCAATACTGAGCCGCTGCTGCCGTATGTGTCCCTATTACTGCACCTGATACCCCAATACTGAGCCGCTGCTGACGTATGTGACCCTATTACTACACCTGATACCCCAATACTGAGCCGCTGCTGCCATATGTGTCCCTATTACTGCTCCTGATACCCCAATACTGAGCCGCTGCTGCCGTATGTGTCCCTATTACTGCCCCTGATACCCCAATACTATTATTATTTATTTATGAAGAAAGGAGTACAAGAGGAGCATATAGGTAATCCAAAGAATAACAATATTTTATTAAGTCACAAATATTAATTTACAAGTGTAAATAGTACCATATAAAAAGATCAGACATGACAGTGTGCAAGGATGATAAAAACCATACATGAGTGGATGTCCCCACGGTGCGCACTGACTATAGGGCCAGTATACAGATAGATAATAAAAGGCGTGCTGCGATAAGTACAAGATATAGTTCAGTAGATCACCAGAGCCTAGTGGCATAAGAATAATTAAATAATTGACTTGTACTGAGCAGCGCTTACCAGTATAGAGTCCCAGAGCCAGGCGCACCGGTTGAGATCCACGAACGCGACCCCCGACGCGCGTTTCGCCCACAAGTAACTTAGCTTTATCAAGGGGAGAGATTATTTATTTATATAGCACCATTGATTCCATGGTGCTTTACATTAGAAGGGGTTACATACAAGTTACAGATATCACTTACAGTAAACAAACTAACAATGACAGACTGATTAAGAAGGGCGAGGACCCCACCTTTGTGGGCTTACATTCTAGAGGATGGTGGGGATGGAAACAATAGGTTGAGGGTTGCAGGAGCTCTGGTTGGTGAGGCGGTAGCTTCGGTAGTGGTGAGGAGGCAGCGGGGTCAGTGCAGGCTGTAGGCTTTCCTGAAGAGGTGGGTTTTCAGGTTCCGTCTGAAGGATCTGAATGTAGTTGGTAGTCGGACATGTAGGGGAAAAGAATTCCAGAGGATGGGGGATATTCGGGAGAAGTCTTGGAGGCGGTTGGATGAGGAACGAATAAGTGTGGAGGAGAGAAGGAGGTCTTGGAAGGACCGGGGATCACGTGAGGGAAGATATCGGGAGATTAGTTCAGAGATATATGGAGGAGACAAGTTGTGGATGGCTTTGTAGGTCAGTATTAGTAATTTGAACTGGATACGCTGAGGGAATGGGAGCCAGTGAAGAGATTTGCAGACGGGGGAAGCGGAGGAGTAGCGAGGAGAGAGATGAATTAGTCGGGCAGCAGAGTTAAGAATGGACTGGAGAGGTGCAATGGTGTTACCAGGGAGGCCACAGGAAAGGATGTTGCAATAGTCAAGGCGGGACTGAGCCGCTGCTACCGTATGTGACCCTATTAGTGCCCCTGATACCCCAATACTGAGCCTCTGCTGCCGTATGTGTCCCTATTACTGCACCTGACTCCCCAATACTGAGCTGCTGCCGTATGTGTCCCTATTACTGCCCCTGATACCCCAATACTGAGCCGCTGCTGCCGTATGTGTCCCTATTACTGCACCTGCTGTGTGGTTCTCTGTGCCCTCTAAATTCTAAAGCACCCCTCTATAATATAGTAATGCCGGGTGCAAGTGCCCTAGAAAACAGTGCCCATATTTTACCCCTAGAAAGTAATATTGCCCTGTGTGCCCCTTTGATAGCCACAGTAACCTGATTTTCAGGCTTAAGTAGATCCTGTTCGTGATGCCAAAAGATTGGAGCGCCCCCAAGGGCAGCGGGGTACTCGGTACCGGGTCCTGCGGTTCACAGGGGGATGTCACGGTGGCTAACCCGGTCCGTGGCCCTCGTGAGGTCCGTGTAAAAGGGGAAAGTTCTTTAAAGGGATAGTGTTCGTGACGCTGCCTGTGGTATTCGGTTAGGGTGACCGACGCTGCTTGGAGGGGTCCGCTGGGGTGATGTTATGGCAGCTAGATAGTATACCTTCCCACAGGTGAAGTATGTCCCCGGGGCTTCCCAGTGTGTAGATGGTGGATGGTGAGAGGCGCAGTGAAGAACGAGGACACAAGGTTGCAGTCTCTTTACCTTTTACTGAAGGCTTCAGCATCCACAGTCCAGAGCAGAGACCACGGGGCAGGCAGAGTCCGGCCGGTTTGGAGGCAAGTTCAGAGTCCCCTTATCCAGGTAGAAATCAGTAGCCTTCCTCTGTTGTAGTACCTTACTGCTACGTTTCTCATAAGGTCCTCACAACTGTTGAAGATGTTATGTCTCTCTCTCTGTCCCCCGGATAGGATAGGACAAACCCGTGTGACCGGTGGCTTGAGGCGTTTTACAGGGACTCTATCATGCCCCAGCCTCTAAGTGGTGCCACCTTGCCTCCTGGGTGTAGGGGCGGACAGGTAACATGAAATTAGCTGTCCTGCCGGTCTCTGGAGCAAGGCATAAAGGACTGTTGCTCCTTCGGTGTTCCGGCTACCGGGATCTTGCGCCTCAGAAAGAGGCAGCCTGTGCAGGGCAGAACTCCTCTGATATCCACTCCTTTGCTACGACTTCTTCACCCTCTCTACAATACAGTTCTCTTTCAATGTCTCTTTCCAGGAGCTGTAGCACTTCAGGCCACACGGCTCCTATGCTTCCTTTTCCTCTATCTTCCTGAAAGGAACTGACCCCTTTCCCTCCAGATCAGGATGTTCTTATAGGGGAGTTCACCTTAAACAGGCTTAGAGCTCCCCCTTCCGGTCTGGAGTGTGAACATGTTGCATGCATTGTGTTACCTGACAAAGAGTTCTCCTTCATTGCCTCCAAACGTAACATCACTCCCCCTAGAGGAAAATGACATTACTGACAACCAGGACCCAGGGGCGCTGCAGCAGCTTGCTCTGTGTACACTTTCTGTCTGTGTTCATAGGGGGGCAGCGCCAGCAACTCCTGTTTCTTATTCAGTCTGTGTGCACCTCCCTATGGTGTCCCTGGCCAGTAGCCTAGAGGCCTCTGATTCTTAAGGTGTCCTCACTCGTTGGAGGACGCCTGAGCAAAGTTACTTCCTCAGTCAGTACTTTGCTGCTGAGGTGTTTGGTTCTGTCTCTGTGTCCGCCATCCAGTGGGGTGTTGTACCCTGGTCTGTGTTCGCCACCCAGTGGGGCGTCATACCTCCGATCGGGCCAAGGTGGGATTCCTGATATCCTACCTAGCAGGAGATGCTTTGAGTTGGTTTAACCCCTTCTGGGAAGCAAGGAATCCTATCCTCTCAGACCTTGAGGCCTTCCTCATGGTCTTCCTTAAAGCCTTCAAAGCGCCTAAGCCAGCTCCTCCTGCAAAGTCTTCCCTCACTAGATCCCAGAGGCAGTCCAGACGAGCGAATCCCCCGAAGAAACTGCCACGTCTGACCAAGTCCGTCCAAAACCCGCCTGTTCCTCTACCTGTCCCAGCAGCTACCCAAGCAAATCCCAAGAAGTCTGAAAAAAGTGGGCTGGCAAAGCAGCAGCCCGAATCCAGCCGCAAGAAGGGAAGGCGGTATTGCTGTGGTTGTAAGGAACATCTAGACGGTCTCTGCCCTGTGGATCTTAAACTCCAAAACCCTGGTCCAGCTGGAGAGGCTGCTCTAGGCGAGAGTACTTCCTGTCCATCAAAATCTAAGACTGTGTCTCTGTTTTCGGGGAGCTTTGACATGGTAAAGTCTCCAGCCATTCGGAGTCGGTGTGTGGTCTCCGCCATACAGCTCCATAACACGGTGAGGGTGTTGTCTGAAGATGGTTAAGCCCTATTCAAGAACAGTCTAGTCCTTCAAGGACAACTACAGCTCCAGGTAGGAGCCTTATACTCGAAGAAGTTTGTCTTACGTATGCTGTCTGTTATGCCCATGGGTCATTCTGAGTCAAGGATTCTACCACCCACTCTGGTCAAGAGTTCCAGCAAAGTGCTCCATTTGAATTTACCCAGTCGCGAGAAGTGTCTGGTTCCCATGCGTTAAAGACAGTCAACTGTGTCATCTTCTTCTTCTGCTGGTCTGCTAGTCGTCGAGTCAAAGTGTGCTGACGTCACCAAAGTTGGGGAAGCGGTGATTATCTCTCCACACGTCTCCAGTGATTATACCAGTAATCTGTTCATGGAAATATCTCCGCCTCTTGGACGTTTTCTTCTGGATAACGGGCAGAAGATGTATCCTGTGAGAGTTCCCTCAGCTTCCGTTTGGCCGGCTGGTGAAGATACCAAGTTGGAGGATTTCTTGTCTCCGAGTTTCCCTGTTCTGGAAATGGTCCAGCCCATTGAGCATAAAGAGACTTTGCTATCTGAGATTCCTGGTGATTCGTCTGCTTGGTTCTACCCTAAAGATGTCATGATGATTTGGACTGTGAGTCAACCCTTTCTTCTTCTACAGATCATTCTGGCGGGTTTGAAGAAGAGGGGGCGTAAAGGAGGGGGTACTGTAACAACCCTGCCGGCATCACTGCATGGCCTTCCATTCTCCACCTGCTTGATACATCAACTCACTCACCCTGTTGTTGTAAATTCCGCTCTTGGGCTCCCTCCGGTGGTTGTAAGTGGCACTTTTGTGAGTTCTGCTCTTGGGCTCCCTCCGGTGGTTTTAAGTGGTATGGCTGCTCCTTGGATTTAGCAGTCTGCAGCTGCTTCCACTGATTGTCTTTCTGCTCGGCTATTTATGCCTGGCTCTTCCCTTCAGCCAGTGCCACTTGTCAATGGTTCCTGGTTGGATTCACATCTCTCTTGGATTTCCCTGTTTTCCTGACCAGTTCAGCAAAGTTAAGTCCTTGCTTGTTCTTTTCTGTCCACAGGTTGTGGACTTATCCGTTCTGTGCTTTCTATGTTTTGTCCAGCTTGTCAGTATGGATTAATTCAGATAAGCTGGAAGCTCTGGGAAGCAGATTTACCCTCCACACCTTTAGTCAGGTGTGGAGATTTTTGTAAACTCTGTGTGGATTTTTTGTAGTTTTTATACTGACCGCACAGTATTCCATCCTGTCCTTCTATCTAGCTAGACTGGCCTCCTGTGCTACATCCTGGTTTCATTCTGTGTATGTATTTTCCCTCTCCACTCACAGTCATTACTTGTGGGGGGCTATCTATCCTTTGGGGATTTTCTCTGAGGCAAGATAGTTTTCCTGTTTCTATCTTTAGGGGTAGTTAGTTCTCAGGCTGTGACGAGGTGCCTAGGGAGTGTCAGGAGCATTGTTATGATACGGTGGTTTAGGAGCAACATGGAACGAGCTCTGAAGGAAGTGGTAACTGTACTGACCGCAGTCCCTAAGCTCAACACAACACTAGAAGTAGCCGTGGAATGCTCCTAACTCTCCCTAGGCATCTCGTCACAACCTAAGAGCTAACTACCCCTAAAGATAGAAGCAGGAAAGCTATCTTGCCTCAGAGAAAATCCCCAAAGGATAGATTAGCCCCCCACAAATAATGACTGTGAGTGGAGAGGGAAAAGACATACACAGAATGAAACCAGGATGAGCACAGGAGGCCAGTCTAGCTTGATAGATAGGACAGGATGGAATACTGTGCGGTCAGTATAAAACACTACAAAATCCACGCAGAGTTTACTAAAAATCTCCACACCTGACTAAAGGTGTGGAGGGTAAATCTGCTTCCCAGAGCTTCCAGCAAGACAGAATTAATTCATACTGATAACGCTGGACAAACATAGAAGCACAGAACGGACAAGTCCACAAACTGTGAACAGAAAAGAGCAAGCAAAAACTTAGCTTTGCAGAACTGGTCAGGAAAACAGGGAACTCCAAAGAGATGTGAATCCAACCAGGAACATTTACAAGTGGCACTGGCTGAAGGCCAGAACCAGGCATAAATAGCCGAGCAGAAAAGACGATCAGTGGAAGCAGCTGAAGACAGCTAACTCCAAGGAGCAGCCATACCACTTGAAACCACAAGAGGGAGCCCAAGAGCAGAACTCACAAAAGTGCCACTTACAACCCCCGGAGGTAGCCCAAGAGCGGAATTCACAACAGTACCCCCCCCCCATGAGGAGGGGTCACCGAACCCTCACCAGAGCCCCCAGGCCGATCAGGACGAGCCAAGTGAAAAGCACGAACCAAATTGGTGGCATGGACATCGGAGGCAACAACCCAAGAATTATCCTCATGACCATAACCCTTCCACTTGACAAGATACTGAAGCCTCCGCCTCGAAAAACGAGAATCCAAAATCTTCTCAACCTCATATTCCAACTCTCCCTCAACCAACACCGGGGCAGGAGGGTCAACGAGGGAACAACGGGCACCACATATCTACGCAACAAAGATCTATGGAAAACATTATGAATGGCAAAAGAGGCTGAAAGAGCCAAACGAAAAGACACCGGATTAATAATTTCAGAAATTTTATAAGGACCAATAAACCGAGGCTTAAACTTAGGGGACGAAACCTTATTAGGAACATTACGAGAAGACAACCAAACCAAATCCCCCACACGAAGCCGGGGACCAACACACCGACGGCGGTTAGCAAAACGTTGAGCCCTTTCCTGAGACAACGTCAAATTGTCCACCACATGAGTCCAAATCTGCTGCAGCCTGTCCACCACAGAATCCACACCAGGACAATCAGAAGGCTCAACCTGCCCAGAAGAAAAGCGAGGATGAAAACCAAAATTACAAAAGAAAGGTGAAACCAAAGTAGCCGAACTAGCCCGATTATTAAGGGCAAACTCAGCCAACGGCAAGAAAGACACCCAATCATCCTGATCAGCAGAAGCATCTCAAATAGGTCTCCAAGGTCTGATTAGTTCGCTCAGTTTGGCCATTAGTCTGAGGATGAAACGCCGAAGAAAAAGACAAATCAATGCCCATCCTAGCACAAAAGGCCCGCCAAAATCTATAGACAAACTGAGAACCTCTGTCAGACACAATATTCTCCGGAATGCCATGCAAACGAACCACATGCTGAAAAAACAATGGAACCAGATCTGAGGAGGAAGGCAACTTAGGCAAAGGTACCAGATGGACCATTTTAGAGAACCGGTCACAAACAACCCAGATAACAGACATCTTTTGGGAAACAGGAAGATCCGAAATAAAATCCATGGAAATATGCGTCCAGGGCCTCTCAGGGACCGGCAGAGGCAAAAGCAACCCACTAGCGCGGGAACAGCAAGGCTTGGCTCGGGCGCAAGTCCCACAGGACTGCACAAAAGCACGGACATCGCGCAACAAGGAAGGCCACCAAAAGGACCTAGCAACCAAATCTCTGGTACCAAAAATCCCAGGATGACCAGCCAACACAGAACAATGAACCTCAGAAATCACCTTACTCGTCCATCTATCAGGAACAAACAACTTCCCCACAGGACAGCAGTCAGGCCTATCAGCCTGAAATTCCTGAAGCACCCACCGCAAATCAGGGGAGATGGCAGAAAGAATCACCCCTTCCTTAAGAATGCTAACCGGCTCAAGGACTCCAGGAGAATCAGGCAAAAAACTCCTAGAGAGGGCATCAGCCTTAACATTCTTAGATCCCGGAAGATACGAGACCACAAAATCAAAACGGGAGAAAAACAGAGACCATCGAGCCTGTCTAGGATTCAGCCGCTTGGCCGACTCGAGGTAAACCAGATTCTTATGATCAGTCAAGACCACAACGCGGTGCTTAGCTCCCTCAAGCCAATGACGCCACTCCTCAAACGCCCACTTCATAGCCAACAGCTCCCGATTGCCGACATCATAATTGTGTTCCGCAGGCGAAAACTTTCTGGAAAAAAAGGCACACGGTTTCATCAAAGAACCATCAGACTCCCTCTGAGACAAAACGGCCCCTGCCCCAATCTCAGAAGCGTCGACCTCAACCTGAAAAGGAAGAGAAACATCCGGCTGACGCAACACAGGGGCAGAAGTAAATCGGCGCTTAAGCTCCTGAAAGGCCTCAACAGCCTCAGAGGACCAATTCGTTACATCAGCGCCTTTCTTCGTCAAATCAGTAAGGGGCTTAACCACACTGGAAAAGTTGGCAATGAAACGGCAATAGAAATTAGCAAAGCCCAAAAATTTTTGAAGGCCCTTCACAGATGTGGGTTGAATCCAGTCATGAATAGCTTGGACCTTAACAGGATCCATTTCTATAGACGAGGGAGAAAAAATAAAACCCCCAAAAAAGACCTTCTGAACTCCGAATAGACCCCTTCACAAACAAAGCATTATCACGAAGGATCTGGAACACCATCCTGACCTGCTTCACATGAGACTCCCAATCATCGGAAAAAATCAAAATATCATCCAAATATACGACCATGAATTTATCAAGATAATTGCGGAAAATATCATGCATGAAAGACTGGAACACAGATGGAGCATTAGAGAGCCCAAATGGCATCACAAGGTATTCAAAATGGCCTTCGGGCGTATTAAATGCAGTTTTCCATTCGTCACCCTGTTTAATACGAACAAGATTATATGCCCCTCGGAGGTCAATCTTAGTAAACCAACTAGCCCCCTTAATCTGAGCAAACAAATCAGTAAGCAGAGGCAAGGGGTATTGGAATTTAACCGTGATCTTATTAAGAAGACGATAATCAATACAGGGTCTCAAGGAGCCATCCTTCTTAGCAACAAAAAAGAAACCCGCTCCCAATGGTGACGAAGAGGGCCGAATATGCCCCTTCTCCAAAGACTCCTTAACATAACTCGTCATGGCGGCATGCTCTGGCACAGACAGATTGAAAAGTCGGCCCTTAGGGAACTTGCAACCAGGAATCAAGTTAATAGCACAATCACAGTCCCTGTGCGGTGGAAGGGAACTGGACTTGAGCTCATCAAATACATCCTGGAAATCCGACAAAAACTCAGGGACCTCAGAAGAGGGGGAAGAGGAAATTGACATCAAAGGAACGTCACTATGTACCCCTTGACAACCCCAACTAGTCACAGTCATAGTTTTCCAATCCAGCACCGGATTATGTTCCTGTAACCATGGAAAACCCAATACACCAACAACATCATGCAGGTTATGCAACACCAGAAAACGGCAATTTTCCTGTTGTGCTGGAGCCATGTACATAGTCATCTGCGTCCAGTACTGAGGTTTATCCTTGGCCAAGGGTGTAGCATCAATACCCCTCAAAGGAATGAGTCTGAATTCCTGCCGTTCTAGTCAAAATCCTATCACATTGCATAGGTTCAGGACTCTGCTCCGAGGACACTGCCATATGGTGCACAGCTTTGCGCTCGCGCAGACGCCGATCAATCTGAATAGCTAGAGACATAGATTCGCTCAAACCAGCAGGCGTAGGAAAGCCCACCATAACATCTTTAAGGGCTTCAGAAAGACCTTTTCTGAAAATAGCAGCCAGAGCCTCTTCATTCCATTTAGTGAGCACAGACCATTTTCTAAATTTCTGGCAGTATAATTCTGCCGCTTCCTGACCTTGACACAAGGCCAACAGGGTTTTCTCTGCATGATCCACAGAATTAGGTTCGTCATACAATAATCCGAGCGCGTTCTGGCAGGAATTCAGACATCAGAATAGGCTGTGTTTTTACTGTGGTGATTCTGCTCATGTTATTTCTGATTGCCCTAAGCGTACTAGGAGGGTCGCTAGGTCTGTTACAATCAGTACTGTACAGCCTAAATTTCTTTTATCTGTGATCCTGATTTGCTCATTGTCGTCCTTTTCTGTCATGGCATTTGTGGATTCAGGTGCTGCCCTGAACTTAATGGACTTAGAATTCGCCAGGCGCTGTGGTTTTTCCTTGCAGCCTTTGCAGAGCCCTATTCCTTTGAGGGGCATTGATGCTACACCATTGGCCAAGGATAAACCTCAGTACTGGACGCAGATGACCATGTACATGGCTCCAGCACATCAGGAAGATTGCCGTTTTCTGGTGTTGCATAACCTGCATGATGTTGTTGTACTGGGTTTTCCATGGTTACAGGAACATAATCCGGTGCTGGATTGGAAAACTATGTCTGTGACTAGTTGGGGTTGTCAAGGGGTACATAGTGACGTTCCTTTGATGTCAATTTCCTCTTCCCCCTCTTCTGAGGTCCCTGAGTTTTTGTCAGATTTCCAGGATGTATTTGATGAGCCCAAGTCCAGTTCCCTTCCTCCACATAGGGACTGTGATTGTGCTATTAACTTGATTCCAGGTTGTAAGTTCCCTAAGGGCCGACTTTTCAATCTGTCTGTGCCAGAGCATGCCGCCATGCGGAGCTATGTTAAGGAATCTTTGGAGAAGGGGCATATTCGGCCGTCTTCGTCACCATTAGGAGTGGGTTGCTTTTGCCTTTGCCGGTCCCTGAGAGGCCCTGGATGCATATTTCCATGGATTTTATTTCGGATCTTCCTGTTTCCCAGAAGATGTCTGTTATCTGGGTTGTTTGTGACCGGTTCTCTAAAATGGTCCATCTGGTACCTTTGCCTAAGTTGCCTTCCTCCTCAGATTTGGTTCCATTGTTTTTTCAGCATGTGGTTCGTTTGCATGGCATTCCGGAGAATATTGTGTCTGACAGAGGTTCTCAGTTTGTCTCTAGGTTTTGGTGGGCCTTTTGTGCTAGGATGGGCATTGATTTGTCTTTTTCTTCGGCGTTTCATCCTCAGACTAATGGCCAAACTGAGCGAACTAATCAGACCTTGGAAACCTATTTGAGATGCTTTGTGTCTGCTGATCAGGATGATTGGGTGGCTTTCTTGCCGTTGGCCAAGTTTGCCCTTAATAATCAGGCTAGTTTGGCTACTTTGGTTTCACCTTTCTTTTGTAATTTTTGTTTTCATCCTCGTTTTTCTTCGGGGCAAGTTGAGCCTTCTGATTGTCCTGGTGTGGATTCTGTGGTGGACAGGCTGCAGCAGATTTGGACTCATGTGGTGGACAATTTGACGTTGTCTCAGGAAAGGGCTCAACGTTTTACTTACCGCCGTCGGTGTGTTGGTCCCCGACTTCGTGTGGGGGATTTGGTTTGGTTGTCTTCTCGTAATGTTCCTATGAAGGTTTCTTCCCCTAAGTTTAAGCCTCGCTTTATTGGTCCTTATAAGATTTCTGAAATTATCAATCCGGTGTCTTTTCGTTTGGCTCTTCCAGCCTCTTTCGCCATTCATAATGTTTTCCATAGATTTTTGTTGCGGAGATATGTGGTGCCCGTTGTTCCCTCGGTTGATTCTCCTGCCCCAGTGTTGGTTGAGGGAGAGTTGGAATATGAGGTTGAGAACATTTTGGATTCTCGTTTTTCGAGGCGGAGGCTTCAGTATCTTGTCAAGTGGAAGGGTTATGGCCAGGAGGATAATTCTTGGGTTGTTGCCTCCGATGTCCATGCCGCCGATTTGGTTCGTGCTTTTCACTTGGCTCGTCCTGATCGGCCTGGGGGCTCTGGTGAGGGTTCGGTGACCCCTCCTCAAGGGGGGGTACTGTTGTGAATTCCGCTCTTGGGCTCCCTCCGGTGGTTGTAAGTGGCACTTTTGTGAGTTTTGCTCTTGGGCTCCCTCCGGTGGTTTTAAGTGGTATGGCTGCTCCTTGGATTTAGCAGTCTGCAGCTGCTTCCACTGATTGTCTTTCTGCTCGGCTATTTATGCCTGGCTCTTCCCTTCAGCCAGTGCCACTTGTCAATGGTTCCTGGTTGGATTCACATCTCTCTTGGATTTCCCTGTTATCCTGACCAGTTCAGCAAAGTTAAGTCCTTGCTTGCTCTTTTCTGTCCACAGGTTGTGGACTTATCCGTTCTGTGCTTTCTATGTTTTGTCCAGCTTGTCAGTATGGATTAATTCAGTTAAGCTGGAAGCTCTGGGAAGCAGATTTACCCTCCACACCTTTAGTCAGGTGTGGAGATTTTTGTAAACTCTGTGTGGATTTTTTGTAGTTTTTATACTGACCGCACAGTATTCCATCCTGTCCTTCTATCTAGCTAGACTGGCCTCCTGTGCTACATCCTGGTTTCATTCTGTGTATGTCTTTTCCCTCTCCACTCAGTCATTACTTGTGGGGGGCTATCTATCCTTTGGGGATTTTCTCTGAGGCAAGATAGTTTTCCTGTTTCTATCTTTAGGGGTAGTTAGTTCTCAGGCTGTGATGAGGTGCCTAGGGAGTGTCAGGAGCATCCCACGGCTACTTCTAGTGTTGTGTTGAGCTTAGGGACTGCGGTCAGTATAGGTACCACTTCCTTCAGAGCTTGTCCCATGTTGCTCCTAAACCACCAGTTCATAACACCCTGTGCCATGCTGTGAGATCTGTCTGCTGCCGACTCGATGCCATGTGCTTCATGGCCGCTTGCTCTGTGTACACTTTCTGTCTGTGTGCATAGGGGGCGGTGCCAGCAACTCCTGTTTCTTATTCAGTCTGTGTGCACCTCCCTAAGGTGTCCCTGGCCAATAGCCTAGAGGCCTCTGATTCTTAAGGCGTCCTCACCCATTGGAGGACACCTGAGCAAACTTACTTCCTCAGTCAGTACTTTGCTGCTAAGGTGTTTGGTTCTGTCTCTGTGTCCGCCATCCAGTGGGGTGTTGTACCCTGGTCTGTGTTCGCCACCCAGTGGGGCGTCATACCCTGGTCTGCATCTGTGTTCCGTTACTTCTGTGTCTGACTCTGAGGCCTGCAATCCTTCTAGTATCTGTGTCTGTTACTGTCTGAACTCTGGTCTATGTCCGTTCCTGTTGTCTCCTTGCTTGTTAACCATTTCCACTCTGCTGTGTGTACCTCTGTCTTATCTCTCTGCTCTGTTTCCCACTACCAGTGGTTCAGCACCTCTCTGCTCTGCGCTCTGTGTCTTGCTCTGCTCTCGGCTCTGCCCTCTGTGTCTTGCTCTGCTCTCGGCTCTGCACTCTGTGTCCTGCTCTGCTCTCCACTCTGTGTCCTGCTCTGCTCTCTGCTCTGCACTCTGTATTTTGCTCTGCTCTTGGCTCTGCACTCTGTGTCCTGCTCTGCTCTCGGCTCTGCACTCTGTGTCTAGCTTTGCTCTACACTCAGCTTTGCATTCTGTGGCTTTGCTTGCCCTTCACTCTGTGGCCTTGCTCTGCACTCTGTGGCTCCGCTCAGCTATTGCTCTGCGGTTCTGCTCCTTGCGGTTCTTCCTAGCTTCGTCTTCTCCTTCTCTGCTCTCTGCCTCACCTCCCGCTCTTGGCTCTGCCTCCTGCATTCTTGTACTTTACTCCGCTTCCCGCTCTTGGCTCCGCCTCCTGCGTTTCCGTTCTTGGCTCTTGCCCTTGGCTCCTCCTCCTGTGCTCCTGCTTTGCTTTCGCTCTTGTGGTCTTTCCCTTCCTCCGTTCCTCCTGTCGGAACAGGTCCCTACCTGTTCCTAAGTACTTGCTGTGCCTGCCTGTATACCAGCCCTGCCAGTGTTCCAGTTCGGTCCTCCTGTCCTGCCTGAGTGCCAGCCGTGCCCGCCTGTCTGCCAGAGTGCCAGCCGTGCCCGCCTGCCTGTATCTTGACAGTCCGCCCGTTAGGGCCTCTGCCGTACCTGTCTGTCAGCCCGTGTCTCTGCCGTGCCCACCTGACCGGCCTGAGTCTCTGTCAAGCCAGTCCGTCCGTCAGGGCCTCTGCCGTATCCGTCAGTCAGTGTCACAGCCGTGACTGCCTGTCTGTGTCCTGTTCCCCGGTGGGATCAGCATCCACAGCAAGAGGGGCAGGATGTGAGACACAGGGGGGCAGGATGGGAGGCACAGGAGGCAGAATGTGAGACACGAGGTCAGGATGTGAGACACGGGGTAAAATGTGAGACACAGGGGGCAGTATGTGAGACACGGGGGTAGTATGTGAGACACAGGGGGCAGTATGTGAGACACAGGGGGCAGAATGTAAGACACTGAGGGCAGAATGTGAGACACGGGGCAGGATGTGAGATACAGGGGGGCGGGATGTGAGACACAGGGGCAGAATGTGAGACACAGGGGGGCAGAATCCGAGAAACGGGTGGGCAGGATGTGAGACACGGGGCAGAATGTGAGACACAGGGGCCAGAATGTGAGACACGGGGGCAGAATGTGAGACACGGGGGAAGAATGCGAAACACGGGGGGCAGTATGTGAGAGACAGGGGGCAAGATATGAGACACAGGGGGCAGAATGTGAGACACAGGGTGCAGGATGTGAGACACGGGGGGCAGTATGTGAGACACGGGGCAGTATGTGAGATATAGGGGGCAGAATGCGAGACACAGGTGGCAGAATGCGAGACACAGGGGGCAGGATGTGAGACATAGGGTGCAGAATTTGAGACATAGAGGGCAGAATGTCGGACACAAGGAGCAGAATGTGAGACACGGGGGGCAGGACGTGAGACATGGGGCAGTATGTGAGACACAGGGGGCAGTATGTGAAACATATGGGGTAGAATGTGAGACACAGGGGGACAGAATGTGAGACACAGGGGGCAGAATGTGAGACACAGGGGGCAGGATGTAAGACACAGGGGGCAGGATGTGAGACGGGGGCAAGATATGAGACACAGGGGGCAGAATGTGAGACACAGGGGCCAGAATGTGAGACACATGGCGGCAGGATGTGAGACACAGGAGCCAGAATATGAGACACAGGGGCCAGAATGTGAGACACAAGGGGCAGAATGTGAGACACAAGGGGCAGAATGTGAGACACGGGGGCAGGATGGGAGAAACAGGGAGGCAGAATGTGAGACACAGGGGGGCAGGATGTGAGACAGGGGGGCAGGATGTGAGACACAGGGGCAGAATGTGAGACACAAGGGGCAATATGTGAGACAAAGGGGGCAGGATGTGAGACACGGGGACAGAATGTGAGACACAAGGTGGCAGGATGTGAGACACGGGGGCAAAATGTGAGGCACAGAGGGAAGAATGTGAGACATGGGGGGCAGGATGTGATACACAGGGAGGCAGGATGTGAGGACAGGGGGCAAGATGCGAGACACAGTGGGGCAGAATGTGAGACACAGGGGTCAAAATGTGAGACAGGGCAGGATGTGAGACACAGGAGACAGAATGAGACACGGGAGCAGAATGTGAGACACAGTGGTCAGAATGTGATACAGAGGGGCAGGATGTGAGACACAGGGGAGCAGGATGTGAAGCACAGGAGGGGAAAAATGTGAGACACGGGGTGGAATGTGAGACGGGCAGAATGAGACACAGGAGGCAGAATGTGAGACACGGGGCAGAAAGTGAAACACAGGGGTAGAAGGTGAGACACGGGGCAGAATGTGAGACACGGGGGAAGAATATGAGACATGGGGGGCAGAATGCGAGACACGGGGCATTATGTGAGACAAAGAGCGCAGGATGTGAGACACAGGGGGGCAGAATGTGAGACACAGGGGGCAGGATGTGAGACACGGGGGCAGGGTGGGAGACAGATAGGGCAAGAACATGGTGCAGGATGGATACGATGGAGACAAATGGGGCGGTAGGATCATGGGACAGATGGGTCAGGATCATGGGACAGATGGGTCAGGATCATGGGACAGATGGGGCAGGATCATGCGGACAGATGGGGCAGGATCATGGGGACTGATGGGGCAGGATCATGGGATAGATGGGGCAGGATCATGGTACAGATGGGGTAGGATGGGGAGATCATATGGGGGCAGAATGGATACTCATGAGGGCAGGATGGGAGAACATATGGCTGGAGCCAGGAATGAGATACACGGGGCCAGGATGGGGGGATATTATTACCATAGGGGCTAATTAAGGGATTTTATTATTGCAGTGATGTAAAAATTTTATTTTTTGAGGATACTGTTTTAAGTGGGGGGCAATCCTGTTACTGTGCAGAGCGACACTGTGTTGCTTTTTTTTCTTCATCTGGTGTAGTGTAGAAGTTGGGAAAAAATTAAGTAATGTGTTCTGCAAGCGGAGCTCTAGATAACTGTGTTATTTCCTGCAGAGACAAGTCCTGGCTGGAAGACGTGATGGCGGTCTGTGCTGGATGAAGATGAAAAACGAAGCTGAAGGACTCCACTTAGAGACGTCACTGGTGAGTCAGCGTGTTACCTATACACTATATACAGAGTTCCTGTGTACAATGTCACCAGTGATCACTGTATTACCTGTACACTGACACTATATCCAGAGCTGCTGTGTATAATGTCACCGGTAATAACAGTATTACCTGTACACAGACACTGCATACTAATTACAGATCTCCTGTGTATAATGGCACTTTTGGTGATAGTATTGTGTTTTTTTTTAATTAATGATCAGTATTGTAGTATTCAGTCACTATGTGGTGGTAATATGTTGTCCAGCCATGGTGTGGTGGTATTTGTCCCTTGTATATGCTATTATTAATTCACTGTGGTGGTAATATGTGGTCTGTTCATGATGTGGCGGTATTTGTTCCCTGTGTGTGGTATTATTGGTCACCATATGGTGGTAATATGTGATCTTGACATGGTGCGGTGGTATTTGTTCCTTGTATGTGCTATTATTCGGTCACTGTGGTGGTAATATGTGATCTGGACATGGTGTGGCAGTATTTGTTCCTTGTATGTGGTATTATAGGTCACTATGTGGTTGTAATATGGTGTCTGGTCATGGTGTGGCGGTATTTGTTCCCTGTATGTGGTATTGTTGGTCACCATGTGGTAATATGTGATCAGGACATGGTGTGGCGGTATTTGTTCCTTGTATGTGGTATTATAGGTCACTATGTGGTGGTAATATGGTGTTTGGTCATGGTGTTGCGGTATTTGTTCCCTGTATGTGGTATTGTTGGTCACCATGTGGTAATATGTGATCAGGACATGGTGTGGCGGTATTTGTTCCTTGTATGTGGTATTATAGGTCACTATGTGGTGGTAATATGGTGTCTGGTCATGGTGTTGCGGTATTTGTTCCCTGTATGTGGTATTGTTGGTCACCATGTGGTAATATGTGATCAGGACATGGTGTGGCGGTATTTGTTCCTTGTATGTGGTATTATAGGTCACTATGTGGTGGTAATATGGTGTCTGGTCATGGTGTGTGTTATGATAAGGTAATTCAGTACCACAATGGACATAGAGGTCAGAGCACATACAGTGACCTGACAATAACCCAAAAACATTGAACGAGCTCTGAGACGTGGGAACTCTGCTGACCGCAATCCCTAATCCTCTCCAACCACACTAGAGGCAGCCGTGGATTGCGCCTAACGCTGCCTATGCAACTCGGCACAGCCTGAGAAACTAGCTAGCCTGAAGATAGAAAATACGCCTACCTTGCCTCAGAGAAATACCCCAAAGGAAAAGGCAGCCCCCACATATAATGACTGTGAGTTAAGATGAAAAGACAAACGTAGAGATGAAATAGATTTAGCAAAGTGAGGCCCGACTTTCTGAACAGAGCGAGGATAGGAAAGGTAACTTTGCGGTCAACACAAAACCCTACAAAAACCACGCAAAGGGGGCAAAAAGACCCTCCATACCGAACTAACGGCACGGAGGTACACCCTCTGCGTCCCAGAGCTTCCAGCAAGCAGGAAAAAACAAATAGACAAGCTGGACAGAAAAAACAGCAAACAAAATAGCAAAGCGGAACTTAGCTATGCAGAGCAGCAGGCCACAGGAACGATCCAGGAGGAAACAGGTCCAATACTAGAACATTGACTGGAGGCCAGGATCAAAGCACTAGGTGGAGTTGAATAGAGCAGCACCTAACGACTTCACCACATCACCTGAGGAAGGAAACTCAGAAGCCGCAGTACCACTTTCCTCCACCAACGGAAGCTCACAGAGAGAATCAGCCGAAGTACCACTTGTGACCACAGGAGGGAGCTCTGCCACAGAATTCACAACAGGTGTGGTGGTATTTGTCTCTTTTGATGTGATATTATTGGTCATTTTAAAAATTGGAAAATAAATAAAAATATACCTAAACTGTATTGCATATTTTAGCAAATTTTTAATAGGTTAGCGTAGAGTAGGGCCTGGCCATAAGAGTCTACCTTGTTGTGGTGGCAGATTAGAAAAATCTTTTGGCCAAAGCAAAAGCTGCTATCTATACGTTGTGATCTGGTGATGGGAACTGTTAATGTGTGACTGGTGAGAAGTGGAGTTTTTCCAAGAGAGAGTGGTGGGACTGTGGACAGTTCAAGGGGTGGAGGCAGGGCTAGGGTTGGAGCCTGGGTGGAGTGGGTCACAAGGGGGTCCCGAAAATGTTGCCAGTATGGGGCCCCCAAAATTCCTATTGGCACCCCTGTTTGTATTCTAGGAATACTTGTATGCCCCATAAAATAGAAGTTTTTGATTACTGCACTACGGTGCAGGAGTAATTTTGTGGTTTGGAGAATTATGTATATCCTCAATACGTAAAAAAGATCACTTCGCTACTGAATGTTGAAAACTTCCAGAATGCTGAAAACTGATACTTTATTCAGACACACAGGGGATTAGACATAAATTCCAACATTTCAACTATTTGGTCTTTATCATGGATATCTGTACAGTATATAGATAGCAATAGACCGTAAATAAACAAAAGTAGATATATACACCCTACACACATAACACTGGCCATTGTATACATGTTGTACACACATAACATTGACCATTGTATACATGTCATACACACATAACACTGACCAATGTATACATGTCGTACACACATAACATTGACCAATGTATACTTGTCGTACACACATAACATTGACCACTGTATATATGTCGTACACACATAACATTAACCACTGTATACATGTCGTACACACATACCATTGTATACATGTTCTACACACATAACATTGACCACTTATATACATGTCGTACACGCATAACATTGACCGTTGTATACATGTCATCCACACATACCATTGACCATTGTATACATGTCGTACACACATAACATTAACCACTGTATACATTTCCTACACAGATAACATTGACCACTTGTATACATGTCATACACACATACCATTGACCATTATATACATGTCGCACACACACATAATATTGACCATTTTATACATGTTGTACACACATAACATTGACCATTGTATACATGTTTGTAAACCAATTTTGATAACAATGCACAGTCAGCCTGCATATAGTGTCTGTGCCCGTACGGGAAATTACTATTTAGCAAGTCCCATGCAAACAAAATATAATAACCCCAACATAGAAAAAATTTGCATAAAAAGGATCAAAAGAGAAAATAATTACTTTTATCGAACATAATCACATAAAAATACATATCATAACACTACTGTGGGATTCTATGATGGGTACAGCTACAGAGGAGCCACAGGTCAAAGGCAAATGCTATGCAATCTAATCATACTTACACCCTGAGATAACCTTAGAACATACACACAGAAGGTCCACTATGTAATGGGACCCAATATCACTGTGCTGGTAAATAGCATCCAGCAAAAAAAGCACCACCCTGGTGGTGGCGCCGCTGGTCTGAGGTAAATATGCTGCAAATAACCTTAGTGTTCTCCCTTTAACCTTTATGATGCTTTTTTTGCTGGATGCTATTTACCAGCACAGTGATATTGTGTCCCATTACATAGTGGACCTTCTGTGTGTATGTTCTAAGGTTATCTCAGGGTGTAAGTATGATTAGATTGCATAGCATTTGCCTTTGACCTGTGGCTCCTCTGTAGTTGTACCATAGAATCCCACAGTAGCATTATGATATGTATTTTTATGTGATTATGTTCAATAAAAGTAATTATTTTCTCTTTTGATCCTTTTTATGCAATTTTTTTCTATGTAGGGGTTATTGTATACATTGTTGACCACTTGTATACATGTCATACACACATAACATTCACCACTTGTATACATGTCATACACATAATATTGACCATTGTACACGCATGACATTGACTACTTGTATACTTGTCGTACACACATAACATTGACCATTGTATACATGTCTTTCACACATAACATTGTATACATGTCGGACACATAACATTGACTATTATATACATTTCGGACACACATAACATTATCCACTGTATACATGTTGGACACACATAACATTATCCACTGTATACATGTTGGACACACATAACATTGACCACTGTATACATGTTGGACACACATAACATTGACCACTATATACATGTCGTACAGACATAACATTGACCACTGTATACATGTTGGACACACATAACATTGACCACTATATACATGTCGTACACACAAAAGTGACCACTGTATACATGTCATACACACATAACATTGACCACTGTATACATGTCATAAACACATAACATTGACCACTGTATACATGTCGGACACATAACATTTACCGCTATATACATGTCGGACACATAACATTTACCACTATATACATAACATTGAGCCAAAAACTGGCCACTAGAGATGAGCGAACATCTGTGGCGCCGGACACCCGATTATCGGGAACGCTCCAAGTATCCGGGTTCTTCATGCAGCTTCTTCGGTAAGCGCTCTACCTTGCTTAATACGGAGGGAGCTGATGATGTTCGCTCATCTCTACTGGCCACCAAGTTAACTATACAATATCACACTTAAGTGGCTACTCGTCACAGTTTGGTGATATTTTTCTTTCTTTGTTTAGTACAGTTCCTTGTGTCCATATGTTAAAAGGCAAGAAATATTAAAATAATGAAATTTTCAAATGTGAAAAACTGAATGTAGAGCGGGCAGCGATCACTTACCAGGTAAATTCGGCCCCTGTGTTTCGTCTTCTTTCCCCTTCTCCTTTACTAGAGGAGGCATCTCATAGAGCACACGCTCTTCCTAGGACAATGTCTGCATCAGGTTACATGTATTGTGCACCAGGCTGCACTCTCCATCTCCGATGGCTTGTTGGAGCCTCTCTGGTGGTAACCATACACCCTGTCATTTAGCCTTCTCCTACTTTGTAATCCTACACATTGCCAGGACGCTGTAACACAGCAACCAGAAGAGAGAAATCCTAGAATGAGCAGTAATGGAGCAGGGGGCAGAGAGCTGCAGTGTCCAGCCCTGCTGCACTTTACACAGAGAAGTCTCATTATTTTATCCATGAGCAGTACAACATTCTTGCTTATGGGCCACGGTCACACATTCAGTATTTGGTGAGTTTTTTACCTCAGTATTTGTAAGCCAAAATCAGGAGTGGGAAATCAGAGGAAAGTATAATAGAAATACGTCACCACTTCTGTATTATCACCCACTCCTGGTTTAGGCTTATACTGAGGTAAAAAACTCACCAAATACTGAATGTGTAACCATGGCCTGATATTAGCAAAAATTGGATTATTTGGGCTGCACTTTGGGCAATTTACACACGTGCAGTTGTCTTATTCCTGACACCATGCCGCGTGATAAGTCTGTGTTATAACACATGTAACTAGACCATCCTAGGAATGAAAGGATTGTACTTGTGCCAAGTTCAGCTCTGCTGTACTATTGTTATTTCTGAACTTCTTACTTGTAAAATATATTTGCCAGGTTCTCTTTAACCCCTTATGCATCAGAGGCATTTCAATTTTGCGTTTTTGTTTTTGCTCCCCTTCTTCCCAGAGCCATAACGTTTTTATTTCTCAATCAATATGGCCATGTGAGGGTTTGTTTTTTTTGCAGGACAAGTTATACTTTTGAATGACATCATTGGTTTTAACATATCGTGTACTAGAAAACGGGAACGGGGTATATCCATGCGGATTTTCACCTGCGTTTTCTGCCAAGAGATGCAGAGTCTGCACAGAAAATTCCACAGGCAAATCTGCAACGTGTGCACTTACCCTAAGGGTGTGAGCACATTTTTTTCTGACAGATCTGCTTCAAACCCACACACTACAAATCATATATGTATTTCTATGGAAAAAGCGACTTGCTGCTCATGTGTTCAGAGTTCTGAACGTCTTTTCACTGCTACAGGTCACCAAGGACTCCAGGTGGCAACAAAAGACCTGTCCACACTTTAGGGGGTCCGCTCTGAATGTGCTCTACACTTTATAACGGGGGATTATTTTCATGGTTTGTGCTCCATACACCACCAGTAGGGTTTTCATTGTTGAACAGAGTTAAAAAAAAATCAGTGAAAAAAAGGAAAACGCAAAAAAATGTTTAAGTGGTCTTCAAATCTGAGAAAAAGCGCTCAGAAGGGACCCCAAAAATGCTAAAGAGGCTTCAGGGTTACAACACGTCACACGGAGACTTTCCTGAAGGGAATTCCTCTGGAAATTGAAGTGGGTTCTCCCCTCAGAGAAAGACACCGTGCGGACCCCAATCACACTCATCAGAGGATCATTAACAGGTAACAAAGTGTGTCCAACAGTGAGGGCATGTGTAACACCCCAGGTTCCACGGGGAGAGTGATGTCACGCTTGGAAGCAAGGAAGGATCTCAAGGTACTGCAGTGCGCAGGCACCGGGAAAGGTCAGAGAAGCCCTGCTCCTGCGCACTGCAGTACTTTGCTCTGCAGGGCAAATCAGCACGCCTGCGCCGCAGCAAGAAGCAAAGAGGACGACATTGTATGAAGATGGGAGACACTGGACCTGGACAGTACGCCTGCGCAGGAGCCGCAACAGAAGCAAGGAAGAGGACGTCATCATATGAAGATAGGAGGCCCCGGACCTGCGATGCCCATCGGACCGGACCGCAGCAGGACCGCCCCTGGGCGAGTATAATCTAACTTGTTTTCTTATCTTTCAGGATACATCGGGGGCTTATCTACAGCATTACAGAATATTATAGATAAGCCCCTGATGGAGGTGACAGATTCCTTTTAAGTACTGGAACCGAGTACCTCACGACCCTGGCGGGTGTTCCACATGTCTGTACATTTCTGGTGAGTGCGGGGGCTGCGCAGGACCCCCAGCTGCTGTACTGACACCCGCCCCCTGCAGGCTGTGCCCTGTATAAGCCTCCATTCACACTACCCTGAGGGGATGCGTCTATGGTGTGGAGGACCAGTCACATGCATGGATGTGCAGCACCCCAGGGTCCTGGTCGTTGCAGTAATGTCATTCTTCCACCAGGGGGAGTGATGTTACGTCTGAAGGCAATAAAGGAAATCACCTTACCAGGTATCACAAACAACTCTTCACACTCCAGGCCGCCAGGGGGAGCCATGCTTCTATTAGGGCACTCCTCACAATTAGGAAAAACAGATAGTCTGGATAGGAAGTCAGAGCAGAAGTGAGCTGCTGTCTGAGCTCCTCTCAGGCAGTGGGTCCCTGACAGGGGTGGGATCCTGTCAGAGGCCTAGATAGAAGGCCACGAAGCTGCGCCTGCCCGATGTGCGACAGCATCCAAGGAAAGAGACATTGAAGGGAATTGCGTTGCTGAGAGTGAGAAACGAAGTCATAGCAAAAGGAGAGGAAACCAGTAGTTCTGCCCTGTAAAAGGCTGCCTCCTTTCTGAGGTGCAGGATCCGGTAGCCGGAACACCGAGGGAGTCATAGTCTCCAAGCCTGGCTCCAGAGACCGGCAGGACAGCTAATTGCACATTACTGATCCTCACCTATACCCAGGAGGCACCGTGGCAACTTGTGGGGGCTGGGGCGTGCTAGAGTCCCTGTAAAAAGCCTCAGGCCATCAATCATATGGGTTTGTCCTATCCTTTCCATCAGGGGGACAGAGAGAGAAAGACATAATATCCACTACAGTTGTGAGGACCTTACAGCAGGGAGGTACTACAACACCCAGGCGCTAGAGGAAGGCTACTGATTTCCACCTGGATAAGGGGACACTGGATTTGCCTTCAGACCGGCCGGACTCTGCCTGCCCTGTGATCTGTGCTCTGGACTGTGGATGCTGAACCTTCAGTAAAAAGGTAAAGAGACTGCATCCTTGTGTCCTCGTTCTTCACTGCGCCTCTCACCATCTACACTTTGGGGAGCCCTGGGGACACACTTCACCTGTGGGAAGGTATACCATCTAGCTGCCATCACATCACCCCAGCAAAGCACCGTTGGTCACCCTCACCGAATACCACAGGTGGCGTCACAAACATTTCCACTTTAAAGAAATTTTCCCTTTTATCAACGGACGCCCCTAGGGCCACGGACCGGGTCAGCCACCGTGACATCCCCCTTGAGAACCGAAGGGCCCGGCGCAGAGTACCCCACTGCCCTAAGGGGGGCGCTCCAGGTGCTCAGAGGAGATTAGGGCTGGGAGAACGGTCAGAACAGGATGACTGTACAAACCAAGCACAGCCGCTCCGTGCTCCAAGGCGGGGCCGGTCATTTATAGACACCCTCCCCCCTGCTTGGTGACATGTGCAGCAAATCTGCAATAATACTGTGCTCAGCAGAAGAGTCCCCGGAATCAGTCTGCACCGCGGTATCCTGCTGCAGTATGGACTATGACCGGCCGACGTGTCCGGACCGCCCGGCACCGGAGCGCCGACCTCCAGAGTCCAGACCGGAGCACCAGCACTACCGGCGCCCTCCAATCACAGCGCAGAACTCTTCCCCGCACCCTGTGATTGGCTGGAACAAATGTCGCGCCCTCTTCACGCTTTCTCACGGTGAGGCGGTTGTTGCTGTTTAAATGCTGTGTGAAGGGGTGTGGCCTATGCGGTGGGCGTGGCTTTGACAGAGAGGGTGGTGGGGGCACGAGTACGGTAGCGGAGAGGACGGGACCGTGTGGTGAGGAGGGGACCGTGTGGTGAGGACCGTGAGGTGCGGAGGGGACCGTGTGGTGAGGAGGTGACCGGGCGGAGGGGACCGTGTGGTGAGGAGGTGACCGGGCGGAGGGGACCGTGTGGTGAGGACCGTGAGGTGCGGAGGGGACCGTGTGGTGAGGAGGTGACCGGGCGGAGGTGAGTGCTGACCGCAGGGACAAACTTCTCACAAAGTTCCAGCTTGTTCTGTCAGACTGTTGTGTAGTGTTGGGGGCGGGCGGTGTGGCCCCTCCATGCCAGGGACGAGGCGGAGCCGTACTCCTCAGTGTCCGGTGTGACGGCTGAGACTGGCCGTGGTGCGAGTCCTCCACAAGCCCCCGTAGTGTAGGGCTGTGTTCTCACGGGGCGGCACGCAGGAGCCTCTGCTGTGTGTGTACATGTTCCAGCACCTGCGGTGTGACTGTGGAGGGTACGGAGGGTCGTCCTGGCTGTGGAGGGTACGGAGGGTCGTCCTGGCTGTGGAGAGTACTGAGGGTCGTCCTGGCTGTGGAGGGTACGGAGGGTCGTCCTGGCTGTGGAGAGTACTGAGGGTCGTCCTGGCTGTGGAGGGTACGGAGGGTCGTCCTGGCTGTGGAGAGTACTGAGGGTCGTCCTGGCTGTGGAGAGTACTGAGGGTCATCCTGGCTGTGGCGAGCACGGAGGGTCGTCCTGGCTGGGGAGAGCACGGAGGGTCGTCCTGGCTGTGGAGGGTACGGAGGGTCGTCCTGGCTGGGGAGAGCACGGAGGGTCGTCCTGGCTGTGGAGGGTACGGAGGGTCGTCCTGGCTGTGGCGAGCACGGAGGGTCGTCCTGGCTGGGGAGAGCACGGAGGGTCGTCCTGGCTGTGGCGAGCACGGAGGGTCGTCCTGGCTGTGGCGAGCACGGAGGGTCGTCCTGGCTGTGGAGAGCACGGAGGGTCGTCCTGGCTGTGGAGGGTACGGAGGGTCGTCCTGGCTGTGGCGAGCACGGAGGGTCATCCTGGCTGGGGAGAGCACGGAGGGTCGTCCTGGCTGTGGCGAGCACGGAGGGTCATCCTGGCTGTGGAGAGTACTGAGGGTCGTCCTGGCTGTGGCGAGCACGGAGGGTCGTCCTGGCTGGGGAGAGCACGGAGGGTCGTCCTGGCTGTGGAGGGTACGGAGGGTCGTCCTGGCTGTGGAGGGTACGGAGGGTCGTCCTGGCTGTGGCGAGCACGGAGGGTCGTCCTGGCTGTGGAGGGTACGGAGGGTCGTCCTGGCTGTGGAGGGTACGGAGGGTCGTCCTGGCTGTGGAGAGTACTGAGGGTCGTCCTGGCTGTGGCGAGCACGGAGGGTCGTCCTGGCTGTGGCGAGCACGGAGGGTCGTCCTGGCTGGGGAGAGCACGGAGGGTCGTCCTGGCTGTGGAGAGTACTGAGGGTCGTCCTGGCTGTGGCGAGCACGGAGGGTCGTCCTGGCTGTGGCGAGCACGGAGGGTCGTCCTGGCTGGGGAGAGCACGGAGGGTCGTCCTGGCTGTGGCGAGCACGGAGGGTCGTCCTGGCTGTGGAGGGTACGGAGGGTCGTCCTGGCTGTGGAGAGCACGGAGGGTCGTCCTGGCTGTGGAGGGTACGGAGGGTCGTCCTGGCTGTGGCGAGCACGGAGGGTCGTCCTGGCTGGGGAGAGCACGGAGGGTCGTCCTGGCTGTGGAGAGTACTGAGGGTCGTCCTGGCTGTGGCGAGCACGGAGGGTCGTCCTGGCTGTGGCGAGCACGGAGGGTCGTCCTGGCTGGGGAGAGCACGGAGGGTCGTCCTGGCTGTGGCGAGCACGGAGGGTCGTCCTGGCTGTGGAGGGTACGGAGGGTCGTCCTGGCTGTGGCGAGCACGGAGGGTCGTCCTGGCTGTGGCGAGCACGGAGGGTCGTCCTGGCTGTGGAGGGTACGGAGGGTCGTCCTGGCTGTGGCGAGCACGGAGGGTCGTCCTGGCTGTGCGGAGGACATTGGGGGTCTACAATCTGCAGCTAAACCTGCTGTGACTAGTTTTTTCTTCTATAGATGTTATTGCAGGGATGTACATTGTGCTCAGGGCTATACGATACATAAGGCCATGTGCACTTGTTGCGGATTTGACGCTGCGGATTCGCAGCTGTTTTCCATGCATTGTACAGTACCATGTAAACCTATGGAAAACTAAATCCGCAGTGCACATGCTGCGGAAAACTCCAATCAGAAATGCTGCGTTTTATTTTCCGCATCATGTCAATTCTTTGTGCGGATTCTGCAGTGTTTTACACCTGCTCCATAATTGGACTACGCAGGTGTAAACGCAGGCGAAATCCACATAAAAACCGCACAAAATCCACAGCGAATCCACGCAGAAAAATCCGCAATGGAATCCACAATGTGTGCACATACCCTATCACTCCCCTGTTCTGGTGATCAGCGGGGCCGTCTGCACCAATTACACCTGGCGGAGGTGGCCTGTGACTGACAGAACCTTGAGGCTATGTGCACACATTGCGGATTTACTGTGCAGCGTTTTTTTTCCCCACAGAAACGCTGCAGATCTGCAAGCGATTTACAGTACAATGTAAATCAATGGCAAAAAAAATGCTGTGCTGAAAAATCTGCATGGAAAACGCAGCGGATTCAACAAAAGGACTTGTTTTTGCAGATCTGCTGCGTTTCTGCACCCATTCCATAATAGAAATCTGCAGGGGCAAAAAAAAGGAAGAAATCTGCACAAAAATCTTCAATGTGTGCATATACCATTGCAGACAAAGTCTGAGAACTGTCCAGCAGCTGTGACGTCCGTCCCGCACCCACAGTGACACATTGTCCACACGTCACACACAGCAATCACACAGCGGCTTGGTTTTTCAGTCTGCCTTTGCTTTTAGTAGCCCTGTCACCACCTCTTGATACTATGTGCACTTAGTAATTGTCATACAGAAGTGTCAAGAACAGGTGAATGTTCAGTGGCAGGTAAGGCTACTTTCACACTAGCGTCGGTACTTTCACACTAGCGTCGGTACAGGGCCGTCGCGCTGCGTCGGCCCGACATACCGACGCATACTGTGCAAGCGCTGCACAACGGGGGCAGCGGATGCATTTTTCTAGCGCATCTGCTGCCCCATTGTGAGTTGTGGGGAGGTGGGGGTGGAATTCCGGCAACGCATGTGCGGTCGGAAATGGCGGACACAACGCAGCAAAAAACGTTACATGTAACGTTTTTTGCTGCCGACAGTCCGCCACAACACGGCGCAACCGTCGCACGCTTGTGGCAAAGCGATGCGTCGCTAATGTTAGTCAATGGAGAAAAAACGCATCCTGCAAGCAATTTTGCAGGATACGTTTTTTCTCCTAAACGATGCATTGTGACGTGCAGTGCACGACGCTAGTGTGAAAGTAGCCTAAGTGTGTGCACCCTGCTCAAAAGTAGTGTTATTGGGAACAGTTAAAGGGAACCTGTCAGCAGATTTTGCCGTTATAAGATGTGGCCACTGCCTTTCAGGGCTGATATACAGAATTCAATAACAGGGCAGATAAGTTACGCAGGAACCTGGGAATCTGTGAAGCAAGCAGGAGGGCGGCATCACAAGAAGATGGGAGGACCCGGACCTGTGACATCCGTCGGACCAGACCGCCCCCCAGGGTGACTACAGGTCCTTCTCAAAAAATTAGCATATAGTGTTAAATTTCATTATTTACCATAATGTAATGATTACAATTAAACTTTCATATATTATAGATTCATTATCCACCAACTGAAATTTGTCAGGTCTTTTATTGTTTTAATACTGATGATTTTGGCATACAACTCCTGATAACCCAAAAAACCTGTCTCAATAAATTAGCATATTTCACCCATCCAATCAAATAAAAGTGTTTTTTAATAACAAACAAAAAAACCAACAAATAATAATGTTCAGTTATGCACTCAATACTTGGTCGGGAATCCTTTGGCAGAAATGACTGCTTCAATGCGGCGTGGCATGGAGGCAATCAGCCTGTGACACTGCTGAGATGTTATGGAGGCCCAGGATGCTTCAATAGCGGCCTTAAGCTCATCCAGAGTGTTGGGTCTTGCGTCTCTCAACTTTCTCTTCACAATATCCCACAGATTCTCTATGGGGTTCAGGTCAGGAGAGTTGGCAGGCCAATTGAGCACAGTAATACCATGGTCAGTAAACCATTTACCAGTGGTTTTGGCACTGTGAGCAGGTGCCAGGTCGTGCTGAAAAATGAAATCTTCATCTCCATAAAGCATTTCAGCCGATGGAAGCATGAAGTGCTCCAAAATCTCCTGATAGCTAGCTGCATTGACCCTGCCCTTGATGAAACACAGTGGACCAACACCAGCAGCTGACATGGCACCCCACACCATCACTGACTGTGGGTACTTGACACTGGACTTCAGGCATTTTGGCATTTCCTTCTCCCCAGTCTTCCTCCAGACTCTGGCACCTTGATTTCCGAATGACATGCAAAATTTGCTTTCATCAGAAAAAAGTACTTGGGACCACTTAGCAACAGTCCAGTGCTGCTTCTCTGTAGCCCAGGTCAGGCGCCTCTGCCGCTGTTTATGGTTCAAAAGTGGCTTTACCTGGGGAATGCGGCACCTGTAGCCCATTTCCTGCACACGCCTGTGCACGGTGGCTCTGGATGTTTCCACACCAGACTCAGTCCACTGCTTCCTCAGGTTCCCCAAGGTCTGGAATCGGTCCTTCTCCACAATCTTCCTCAGGGTCCGGTCTCCTCTTCTCGTTGTACAGCGTTTTCTGCCACATTGTTTCCTTCCAACAGACTTACCATTGAGGTGCCTTGATACAGCACTCTGGGAACAGCCTATTTGTTGAGAAATTTCTTTCTGGGTCTTACCCTCTTGCTTGAGGGTGTCAATGATGGCCTTCTTGACATCTGTCAGGTCGCTAGTCTTACCCATGATGGGGGTTTTGAGTAATGAACCAGGCAGGGAGTTTATAAAAGCCTCAGGTATCTTTTGCATGTGTTTAGAGTTAATTAGTTGATTCAGAAGATTAGGGTAATAGGTCGTTTAGAGAACCTTTTCTTGATATGCTAATTTATTGAGACAGGTTTTTTGGGTTATCAGGAGTTGTATGCCAAAATCATCAGTATTAAAACAATAAAAGACCTGACAAATTTCAGTTGGTGGATAATGAATCTATAATCTATGAAAGTTTAATTGTAATCATTACATTATGGTAAATAATGAAATTTAACACTATATGCTAATTTTTTGAGAAGGACCTGTATAATACAACTTATTTTTCTTATCTTGCAGGCCGGATCGGGGGATTATATATAGCATTATAGAAAACTGTAAATAAGCCATGAAAGGCGGTGGCCGCATCTTATAGCTGCCAAAACTACTGACAGGTTCCCTTTAAAGGGAACCTGTCACCCCCGGGACGTTTTTCAGCTGTTACTATGGGCATACAGGTAATTGAAGTGTTCATCCAGTCTTCCCTCTCTGCCTCAGTTTCTGTCTCGATGTGGACTTTTTATTTCATTATGCTAAAGATTTCTCCCATGCATCGGGGCGTGTGAAGCCAGGAAGAAATCCTGCCTCCGCTCTTCATTATACCATCACTCTGACCTGTGGTGTGCAGTTGTGGCACTTGAATCCTGCGCATGCGCTCTGCACTTCGACAGTCTGTACCTCTTCCTTCTTTCTATGGTCCAGGTCTTGTGCGTCGGCACACAAGAATTCTGAATACACTGACCATAGCGGAAAGGAAGAGGTACAGATTGTTGCCCGAGTGTCAAGCACCATAACTGCATATCACAGGTCAGAGTGACGGGCATGGGAGGGGGTGTTTCGTCCAGGCACCGCACTCCTCGGAGCATGGAAGACATCATTAGCATAATAAAATAAAGTTATTTCTCCACATCTAGGTCGTAGTTATGAGGCACACAGGCAAGACTAGATTTACATTTCTACTACCTGTATGCCCATAATAGCTGAAAAGTGTCCCAGGGTGACATTCCCTTTAAACAAGTTGAATGGCATGATCTCTAAAAGGCATAAAGTTAAAGATGACACATTTCCTTTGTATTTTAGGCAAACAAATTATATATAAATGTATATATTTTCATCTTTTACATTTTAAAAATTACAAAAAGGAAAATAGAGTGATGGAAAAGTTTGGGCATCCTGCTTGGTTAGTACCTAGTAGCACATTTGCAAGAATTAAAGCTTGTAAATGCAAACAAGAGTCTTTCAATTATTGTTTGAGGGAGTTTCATCATTATTCCTTGGAAATTCTTCTAGTTCTGTGAGATTCCTGGGTGCATGCATTGCTATTGAGGTCTAGCCACAGATTTTCAATGATCAGATTAGGGGACTGAGAGGGCCATTGTAAAACCTTCAGCTTACTGCTTTTGAGGCAGTCTATTGTGGATCCTCCTTTTCAGCTTCAGCTTTTTTGCAGATGGTGTTATGTTTGCATCAAGAATGTGTTGAAATTTCATTGCATCCATTTTTCCTTCTACCTGTGAAATGTTCCCCATGCTATTGGCTACCACAGAAAGCCAAAGCATGATTGATCCACCCCTATGCGTAATGGTTGTCGAGATGTTATTTTCCTGAAATTGTCCCCTTTTTTCTCCATTGTGGGAAAATAGTTCTATTTTAACCTCCTTGATGCACAGGATTTGTTTCCAAAATGCATCGGGCTTGTTTTAATATTCTGTTGCATACTTCTGATGCTGAATTTTTTGATGAGGATGTAGGAGAGGTTTTCTTCTGATGATTCTTCAATGAAGACCATATTTGTGCAGGTGTCCGAAGAGTAGAACAATGTACCGCAACTCTAGAGTCTGATAAATCTTTCTGAAGGTCTTCTGCAGTCAAGCTGGGGTTATGATTTGCCTCTTTAGCAATCCTACAAGCAGCTCTCACTGAAATTTTGCCTGGTCTCCCAGACCTTATCTTGACCTCCACTGTTCCTGTTTACTGCCTTTTCTTAATTACATTTCAAACTGAGGAAAGGGCAACTTGAAAATGCTTTCCTATCTTCTTATAGCCTTCCCCTGCTTTGTGGGCCTCCACCGTTTTCATTTTCAGAGTCCTAGGCAGCTGCTCAGAAGAACCCATGGCTGCTGGGTTTTTTTAGCACAAGGTTAGAGGAGGCTGGGTTTTTATAAGGCTGGGTAATTTACATCACCTGGCCTTTGCTAATGATCATGGTAAACAAACCATAACCCTAACAGGTTAATTAAGGTCTGAAAACTTGGTAAAGGCACCTTCACACATAACGATTTCGTTAACGATATCGTTGCAACGTCACGCTTTTTGTGACGTAGCAACAATCCCCCTAACGATATCTTTGTGTGACAGCGACCAACGATCAGGCCCCTGCTGGGAGATCATTGGTCGTGGGGAATGATCAGGACCTTTTTTTAGTCGCTGATCACCCCGCTGTCATCGTTAGATCGGCGTGTGTGACGCCGATCTAGGGATGTGTTTACCTGTAACCAGGGTAAACATCGGGTTACTAAGTGCAGGGCCACGCTTAGTAACCCGATATTTACCCTGGTTACCATTGTAAAAGTAAAAAAAAAAAACACTACATACTCACATTCCGATGTCTGTCACGTCCCCCGCCGTCAGCTTCCCGCACTGACTGTCAGCGCCGGCCGGCCGTAAAGCAGAGCACAGCGGTGACGTCACCGCTCTGCTTTACGGCCAGCGCTTACACAGTGCAGGGAAGCTGACGGCGGAGGACGTGACAGACATCGGAATGTGAGTATGTAGTGTTTTTCTTCTTTTACTTTTACAATGGTAACCAGGGTAAATATCGGGTTACTAAGCGCGGCCCTGCACTTAGTAACCCGATGTTTACCCTTGTTACCCGGGGACTTCGGCATCGTTGAAGACAGTTTCAACGATGCCGAAGTTTTTCCCCGGATCGTTGGTCGCTGGAGAGAGTTGTCTGTGTGACAGCTCCCCAGCGACCACACAACAACTTACCAACGATCACGGCCAGGTCGTATCGCTGGTCGTGATTGTTGGTAAATCGTTTAGTGTAACGGTACCTTAAAAGTTATCTAAGCATGCAAACTCCAAGGGTGCCCAAACTTTTGCATCAACCCATTTTCCTTTTTGTAATTTTTAAAATGTAAAAGATGAAAATATATACGTGTGTGTGTGTATATATTTTTTTTTAGCAAAAGAAATGTCATCTTTATTCAAAGGCCTTTTAGAGATCATTTCATTTTCACCTTTCTTAAGTGTTCAAAATAACTACATTTGACCGGGGGGAGGGGGTGCACATTTACATGCCACAATATATGGTGATAGAATGAAATCTTACAGGGGTTTTCACAGAATTGTAAATTATCCTGTATACCGTACATAGGATAGAGGATCGATACATTACTGAGGGTCCAACTTTGGGGACCTCGAATGATGCCAAGAATGGTGCTCTGCAGAGCTACAGTCATGGCCAAAAGTATTGACACCCCTGCAATTCTGTCAGATAATACTCATTTTCTTCCTGAAAATGATTGCAAACACAAATTATTTGGTATTATTATCTTCATTTAATTTGTCTTAAATGAAAAAACACAAAAGAGAATGAAGCAAAAAGCAAAACCTTGATCATTTCACACAAAACTCCAAAAATGGGCCAGACAAAAGTATTGGCACCCTCAGCCTAATACTTGGTTGCACAACCTTTAGCCAAAATAACTGCGACCAACCGCTTCCAGTAACCATCAATGAGTTTCTTACAATGCTCTGCTGGAATTTTACACCATTCTTCTTTGGCAAACTGCTCCAGGTCCCTGATATTTGAATGGTGCCTTCTCCAAACTGCCATTTTTAGATCTCTCGACAGGTGTTTTATGGGATTCAGGTCTGGACTCATTGCTGCCACCTTAGAAGTATCCAGTGCTTTCTCTCAAACCATTTTCTAGTGCTTTTTGATGTGTTTTGGGTCATTGTCCTGCTGGAAGACCCATGACCTCTGAGGGAGACCCAGCTTTCTCACACTGGGCCCTACATTATGCTGAAAAATTTGTTGGTAGTCTTCAGACGTCATAATACCATGCACACGGTCAAGCAGTCCAGTGCCAGAGGCAGCAAAGCAACCCCAAAACATAAGGGAACCTCCGCCATGTTTGACTGTAGGGACTGTGTTCTTTTTTTTGAATGCCTCTTTTTTTTTTCTCCTGTAAGCTCTATATTGATGCCTTTGCCCAAAAAGCTCTACTTTTGTCTCATCTGACCAGAGAACACTCTTCCAAAACGTTTTAGGCTTTTTCAGGTAAGTTTTGGCAAACTCCAGCCTGGCTTTTTATGTCTTGGGGTAAGAAGTGGGGTCTTCCTGGGTCTCCTACCATACAGCCCCTTTTCATTCACACGCCGACGGATAGTACGGGGTGACACTGTTGTACCCTCGGACTGCAGAGCAGCTTGAACTTGTTTGGATGTTAGTCGAGGTTCTTTATCCAACATCCGCACAATCTTGCGTTGAAATCTCTTGTCAATTTTTCTTTTCCGTCCACATCTAGGGAGGTTAGCCACAGTGCCATGGGCTTTAAACTTCTTGATGACACTGCGCACGGTAGACACAGGAACATTCAGGTCTTTGGAGATGGACTTGTAGCCTTGAGATTGCTCATGCTTCCTCACAACTTGGTTTCTCAAGTCCTCAGTCAGTTCTTTGGTCTTCTTTCTTTTCTCCATGCTCAATGTGGTACACACAAGGACACAGGACAGAGGTTGAGTCAACTTTAATCCATGTCAACTGGCTGCAAGTGTGATTTAGTTATTGCCAACACCTGTTAGGTGCCACAGGTAAGTTACAGGTGCTGATAATTACACTAATTAGAGAAGCATCACATGATTTTTCGAACAGTGCCAATACTTTTGTCCACCCCTTTTTTATGTTTGGTGTGGAATTATATCCAATTTGGCTTTAGGACAATTCTTTTTGTGTTTTTTTCATTTAGGACAAATTAAATGAAGATAATAATACCAAATAATTAGTGTTTGCAATCATTTTCAGGAAGAAAGTGAGTATTATCTGACAGAATTGCAGGGGTGTCAATACTTTTGGCCATGACTGTAAATCCTGAAAGGAGCGGAGGTGCGCACGCTCTGCTCCCCTGCTATTCATTGCCTCTAGGACTGCTGGGCACAGCAGAGTCCAGCGTTCGGCTGTCTCCAACTATGGTTGGGAGATCACTAAACCACCAGACTCTATACTACAGGTATGATTATGTAGGCGATAAGCCCCTACATACCTGTACAAATGGATTAGTTAGTGTTTTTGGGGGGGTGACAGACTCCCCTTTAAGATTTTAACATACTTGTATGAACTTACGAACCTGTAGCTGCCAAGTGTTGGGTCCTGACCGGGGAGCTGTGTTGTGACATTACCAATTAACCTTCATGGACTGGTTTAGAAGCAGAATCAGTGCAAAAAAAAATAAAGTTTATCTCCAACGTGCACCACATCCGCTCGTGCTTCAGATGTGGTCCCTGGTGATGGCGATCTCCGCTCTGCTCCTGAATGCTGCTGTCATGGACTCGTGATTGCGTGCAATGGTCGTCACTCACAGGGGCAGGAGCGAGTTGGTGGCATCTTCAGCTGGCCGGTTTCACATACTGATGGCTGATCGGTGCTCTGTCCTGGTTTTGGGGCTTGTTTTCTGGCTGTCCATTAGCGGTGTTGTGTGGAGCCTCCATTGGAGTATGTGACTGGCTCCCATAGTCCTCCCTGCAGTAATCCCCCTATGTACATTACATGCTGTATCATGCACTTCTATCCTGGCTGCTGGAAGCCTCCTGGGTGTTTAGCTTTGGTGTAATCTGTTTTTACAGGGAGTCTTTGAAGTCTACCTGTATTTTGTATGAGCTTTGTGGCTTGACGCAGGCGTCTGACAGTGACGTTCCATGCTTATAATATTGAAGACTTCTCCTTAGGACAGGGCATTACCATCACATCAGTCGCCAGGTGTAAATGATGAATAGCTGATTGGCACTGATCTGTTCCATGTGTAGTGGCTGTTACTCAATTCTGACGCTCAGTTGCTATTGAAGTGAATAAACTGAACCAATCATAAGAAAATGAACATAAGTTATATGCAAATTAGGCTGGAAGTGCCCTGGGGGGGTGTCAATGCAGGTGAATGGCTTCTTCCAAGTGCACAGGCACACCCCCTGTGCACTTCCAGCCTGATTTACATTCAGCTTCTGTTTTAGATTTTTCATGACTGGCATATCAAATCTTTGCAAAAAAGGTATTATTGGGGACAGGAGCCCAAACTGCCTAATCACTACAGGTGCCCATTAATTTATGCTTTGTAAGGCCTCTTTCACACTTAAGTTGTTTGGCGTCAGTCTAAAACCGCCATTTTCCTCTAATAACGGATCCGTCATTTTTTTTTGACGGATCCGTTATTTTCCCATAGACTTGCATTAGCGACGGATTGTGACGGATGGTCGTCCATTCCATCCGCCATGCGACGGATCCGTCAAAATTTGGCGGACGTCATCTAGACATGGACGGACATTATAACGTTTTTTTGTCAACGCCGAAATGGCAGATCGTGACGGATCCGTCGCGTCTGCCATTCCATAGAATGGCCGCCTATCGGCGACGGATCCACCGCAACCGTCATTTCGGCGGAACCGTCGCCCCAATCCGCTTTTTCAATTGCGCATGCTCAAAAAAGTAGATACTTTTCCCTGACAACCCCCAAGTAATGGATCCGTCAAAAAAACGGATCCGTTAGAACCGTTTTCTCAACAATTGTGACGGATCCGTCACTATGTCGGAAGTGACTGACGCCAAACAACTGAAGTGTGAAAGAAGCCTAAGGAGTCACAGCTAGCTTTCCTTGTCATTTCTAAGAATATTATTCCTTTGTGTTTGTAGGTCATCCATTAACCTTTAATTTTAGGCTTTTCTGAATGAACATGAGATCATCTATTATGTAAGAATAGGCTGTAACCTATAAAAGTGTATTCAGCTCTGCAGCGTCCTCATTGTGTCCTTACCCAGGAGCTTTGGGAGTGATTACTGTGGGGGCTTGTGTGGGAGGGGAGGTCTGGTCAGTCAGCTAGATGGCCAAACATGTTAGATTGTCATCACTCCATTCACACAGGGGACTTTGGCACCCTTGTGTCATAAGATCGTGGGAGCAGGTGAAGCATGGCCACCTCCGCTCCATTCATGATGGGACTGCTGGAGCTATACTGACTACACTCAGCCGTCTCCGGCACTCACATGACCTGCTCCCCATTCAGGAGGACCTCTTCAGTGCCCTATTCTTTGGATGGGTGGGGGTCCTAGCTGACAGACCCCCAGTGATTTGGAACTTATCCTCAGTTTGATACATCTTTTAACTGCTATTCCCCTCTGCCAGGATAGTATGCCAGCGCTGCTGTACATTTGTCATCATTTATGTCGTTAATTATGGTAAATTTGTGTGGCGGTATTCCCCAAGCGCCACCCAATTCAAGAAGTGGATGTCCGGAACTGGTGTCAAAAATTAAGTTGTAAAATGTTTGCGACTTTTTAATCAGTTTCGCGGCAGATTTCTAGTGAGCACTGCTAGATGAGTTGGGCGATATATTTGGTTTTGTTCCAAATGATTGGGAGCCACTAGTCCTGCTCTTGCTCACTTGGGTGTATGTATGTTTGATTTTTATCTCATTTTATCTTTTATATTTGCACAGTGAAATAGAAATTAAAGGGAATCTGTCACCAGTTTTTTGTTGCACAATCCGAGAGCAGCATAATGTAGAGAAAGAAACCCAGATTCTAGTTGTGTCACTTACTGGACTGCTTGCTGTGGTTATGATAATCTCCTGCTGATAAAAGTGATTATTTCTAGAAGACTAGTAAACCTGCTGGCAGGTACTCCATCCACCACTGATTGGCAGCTTTTTGTGCACACTCTGCATAGGCAGAAAGCTGCCAATCGGTGATGTGGGCGGGGTTATACACATCATTCAGAGAACTGTGAGCTCTGCAGCAGATAAAACTGATTTTACCAAAACTGCAGCAAGCAGCCCAGTAGTGACACATCCCTGGAATTGGGGTCTGTACTCAAACATCATGCTACTCTCAGATGGGGTAGCAAAAGGCTGCTGACAGATTGCCTTGAGAATCCCTTTTCACTCCTTACCTGCTAATGGGATCATTTGGCTGTTCTGCCATTTAATAAAAATATGCGTGTTTATAAAGAAATGAACTTTGCTGTGCCCGGCCCACGACACCGGGCACATGCCATTACAGGCATCAAGATGGTGAGAAAATCTAACCATCAGCCCCAGTAGAGCGGGGCACATCCGGCTAACGTGAGCTTGATGTATAGTGGTGGTGCAGTAAAGCTGCCTGCAGGTCGGACCCTCATCCGTCCGGGACTGTGGTTTCTGGCATTAGTAGCCCTCACCCATCCCTTGTAGACTGTGACCCTCGCAGGCAGGGTCCTCTCTCCTCCTGTGCTACTCGGTCACTTGTTTTGTTCAACATTACTGGACTTGTTTTTGTAATGTATTTTCCCTTTTCACATGTAAAGCGCCATGGTATAAATAATAATAATTGTCCTGTTGTTACCGGAGTGGTGGCATAGTTCACACTTCTCACACATCCTGGGATTCCTTGCTGCTCTAAGTCCCCGGTCACGGCGGATTACCATACACTACATTGCTGCTGGCCTGTTTATAGCATGTCTCATCGGAAACGTAATCTCATCATATTGCTATGTGGCCCATCCCATAATGTGACTGCAGGAGCTTGACATGCGGGCGTGAGGCCCGTGCGACTGGTTTGAGGAGGATGACTTGTGAATATACAGTTTAGTTGTTTACAGTTTTTGTTGGTAAACCACTTATAATGCCATGACATTGTCACAATGAAAATGCTGATTAATCTACTGGGAGCAAGTCCGAGCCGGATGAGCTGAGGAAAAGACACATTGGATATGTAACGGACACAAAGCCCTGCTGTTTGTGTTTAGAAGTCCAGGGGGCGGCCCTAATTGGTGATTGACAGCTATTTCTGTATCATTTCAATCACTGATTAGGACCACCCCCAGGATTAATAAACACAGAGCAGGGATTTCCACGTCCAGGGTGGTCCTAGTTAATGACTGACAACAATTTCAGTATAATTTAAAATGAATCACTAGGGGCCGCCCCCTGGACGTGGAGACCCCTGCTCTGTTTATAAGTCCAGGGGGCGGCCCTAGTCAGTGATTGAGATATTACAGAAATAGCTGCCAATCACTATCTAGGGCCCCCCCCCCGGACGTGGAAATGCTTTGTATAAGAGCGTGGTTCCCATGTGTGGGGACGGGAGGATTGTAACCTGCATAATTTGACAATTGTACTTGTATCTAATATTAATTTATTTTTGATTTAGGACTAGTCTACAATCTGAGGAGAAGAGACCGGACGGGAAGTTGTGTATCGCAGGTATGAAGCTGCAGCACCTCTCATATCAGTCTCTGTCCCTAAGGACTCGGTCCAATATCCCCATCCCTGAATCACTGTCACCAATTAAATTGGAAGTCATCTAATTTATCATTGTGAGTTTGTGAAGTTGTAGAGAAATAGGAAAGGGCACTAGTGAAAATCCACACAAGGACCAGTCTAACTGTACGCAAATATTGGCCAAGGACCTAATCCAGCTTCCAGACAGTCCCTAAATGAAATGAGTATAATGATCAGATCAGTGCACAATTACTACTGACTGGATAATGTGCGAGGCATGAGGAAGACCGATTTAGGTCGAAACGCGTAGCCTTATCTATTACAAAGACCTGTTTGGTCCTCCACATGTAAGGATTATCTATTTTAACCATTTGGATTATTAAAGATTTCAAGTTTTTATCGGAGCTGGAGTATCTATTTTCTGTTGGATTTGCTGTTGCTGGACGTTTGGATCAAGACGGACTCTCGTGCTCCATTACTGCTGGTCTGGTTGGTGAGCTGGCTAAGGCTTTCTAAGCCGCTTTTCGTATATATGTGCTATGACCCCAGAAGGAGCAGGGTTTGCATTCAATAAATTGCAGATGTAGAGCTGTCCGTTTTTTCACATATATGTTCTACCAGTTTATTTCCACTCATAGACAATAATGGGGATATTTTCTGTGTGGGTGTTCACATGGCCCTGATTTTGTGGAAGCACAACTGTTTTTGATTTAAGTTATGGCTCTAACATGCCCCTTCAAACAAATGAGTCCATGGGGAAAAAAGAATTGAGCAGCATGCAGATGTCATCCGAGGCTGTCCGTTTTATCCAGTGGATAGGATAAACGTTAAGACATATTTTTATTTACTGTATATATATATACAGTGGGGCAAAAAAGTATTTAGTCAGTCAGCAATAGTGCAAGTTCCACCACTTAAAAAGATGAGAGGCGTCTGTAATTTACATCATAGGTAGACCTCAACTATGGGAGACAAACTGAGAAAAAAAAATCCAGAAAATCACATTGTCTGTTTTTTTATCATTTTATTTGCATATTATGGTGGAAAATAAGTATTTGGTCAGAAACAAACAATCAAGATTTCTGGCTCTCACAGACCTGTAACTTCTTCTTTAAGAGTCTCCTCTTTCCTCCACTCATTACCTGTAGTAATGGCACCTGTTTAAACTTGTTATCAGTATAAAAAGACACCTGTGCACACCCTCAAACAGTCTGACTCCAAACCCCACTATGGTGAAGACCAAAGAGCTGTCAAAGGACACCAGAAACAAAATTGTAGCCCTGCACCAGGCTGGGAAGACTGAATCTGCAATAGCCAACCAGCTTGGAGTGAAGAAATCAACAGTGGGAGCAATAATTAGAAAATGGAAGACATACAAGACCACTGATAATTTCCCTCGATCTGGGGCTCCACGCAAAATCCCACCCCATGGGGTCAGAATGATCACAAGAACGGTGAGCAAAAATCCCAGAACCACGCGGGGGGACCTAGTGAATGAACTGCAGAGAGCTGGGACCAATGTAACAAGGCCTACCATAAGTAGCACACTACGCCACCATGGACTCAGATCCTGCAGTGCCAGACGTTTCCCACTGCTTAAGCCAGTACATGTCCGGGCCCGTCTGAAGTTTGCTAGAGAGCATTTGGATGATCCAGAGGAGTTTTGGGAGAATGTCCTATGGTCTGATGAAACCAAACTGGAACTGTTTGGTAGAAACACAACTTGTCGTGTTTGGAGGAAAAAGAATACTGAGTTGCATCCATCAAACACCATACCTACTGTAAAGCATGGTGGTGGAAACATCTTACTTTGGGGCTGTTTCTCTGCAAAGGGGCCAGGACGACTGATCCGGGTACATGAAAGAATGAATGGGGCCATGTATCGTGAGATTTTGAGTGCAAACCTCCTTCCATCAGCAAGGGCATTGAAGATGAAACGTGGCTGGGTCTTTCAACATGACAATGATCCAAAGCACACCGCCAGGGCAACAAAGGAGTGGCTTCGTAAGAAGCATTTCAAGGTCCTGGAGTGGCCTAGCCAGTCTCCAGATCTCAACCCTATAGAAAACCTTTGGAGGGAGTTGAAAGTCCGTGTTGCCAAGCGAAAAGCCAAAAACATCACTGCTCTAGAGGAGATCTGCATGGAGGAATGGGCCAACATACCAACAACAGTGTGTGGCAACCTTGTGAAGACTTACAGAAAACGTTTGACCTCTGTCATTGCCAACAAAGGATATATTACAAAGTATTGAGATGAAATTTTGTTTCTGACCAAATACTTATTTTCCACCATAATATGCAAATAAAATGATAAAAAAACAGACAATATGATTTTCTGGATTTTTTTTTTCTCAGTTTGTCTCCCATAGTTGAGGTCTACCTATGATGTAAATTACAGACGCCTCTCATCTTTTTAAGTGGTGGAACTTGCACTATTGCTGACTGACTAAATACTTTTTTACCCCACCGTACACACACACACACACACACACACACACACACACACACACACACACACACACACACGATGGTGGCCCGATTCTAACGCATCAGGTATTCTAGAATATGTATTTTTCTATGTATATAGCAGCCACATAGTGTATATAGCAGAGGCCACATAGTATATAGGAGCCATGTAGTATATAGCAGACAAATACTACGTGGCCTGTGCTATATACTATGTGGCTGCTATATACATACATATTGTAGAATACCCGATGCGTTAATACAGGCCACGCAATATATAACAGTGGCAACACAGTATATAACACAGCCATGTACCATATAACACAGCCCACGCAGTATGTAGCAGCCACGCAGTATATAACACAGGTGACGTAGTATATAACACAGGCCACACAGTATATAACACTGGCCACGTAATATATAGCACAGCCCACGCAGTATATAGCAGCCACGTAGTACATAACACTGCCCACGCAGTATACAACAGTGAGAAAAAACAAAAGCACCACAGGCAGTTTAAATATCCAAAATATCAAAAAATACTTTATTATCATAGAGATAGACCAACAGGTACATGGAAACAATGGGAACACACGTAAGAACGCGGTACGACAAGTGCCCAACGAAAGCCGTGGACGGTATCCGTATAATGTATAAATTAATAATGGTAAAAACAAGATATATCATGACGTGACCATATATACAGCCATGTTTGGCTACCCTGGTGGCAGTTTAATGAAATATATAAAGCAGTATAGAACACACGCTAAAGTAGAGACATACCAGAGTATAGCGTCCGTCACCACGCCGTCCACCGCTGTCCCCTATAAAAGGCTGACATCTGAATGAGGACTTCTACTAAGGCCGAGGTCACACTTGCGTGTGCAATGCGAGAAGCTCGCACGAGTCTCTCACATCAATACCGGGCACTGCAGCCGGCACTCGGGACCGGAGCGTACAGCTGCATGTATTTCTATGCACCATGTATTTCTATGCAGCTGAACGCTCCGGTCCCGAGTGCTGGCGGCAGTGCCGGGTATTGAGGCGAGAGACTCGTGTGACCCCGGACTAAGTGTTGTCCTACAGACCTGCATAGCAATCTGTGGAGTTCCTCCGGCAGTCACATGCTATGTTCAGGTCAGACTGCATATCCAATATAATGGGTCCCCTATAGGTGACCACGCTGCTGGGATTACTGTGCTTTCTCCTCACTGACACTGGCTGGTGTGTGCTGCTGCTTGCACTTGTGTTTTCTAAGTGAAATTGAGCATGTGCACCTCTGCTCCACTGGTCTCCTGCAGTTTCATAGACAATGGATTGGCATGGCGTTATTTTTTTTTATTTTTTGTTTTGTTCTTCCATCTGAGATATTGTTAGTGCAGTTTTTGTTTTGATTTTGGTAAATTGCAGCAAATCAATGCTTTCTTGTAATGATTGCAGGAAAAAAAAACCAATGTAGCGTATTGTATGAACACAGCCAAAGCAAAACAACAAATGCACAAGTGTCGTATTTTATGGTGGAACAACTTAGTCACCTAAAAGGTAAAAATGTAAAGGGATTCTTTTTGCAGGTCTACCTTAAAGAGGATTTGCCCCCACTAGCACTTTTTTTTCTCTTTAATCTTGGGTGGGCAGAGTTTGAATATGGCAGTATGCAATGATGCAATGTATCACCGAGCACAGATACGTGTTTTATCAGATTCCAGTGTAAAGAATGTGCACATGTTCTGGATTTTGCACGTTTTTCGGCGGCTTTCCGCGGCAAAAACGCTTAAACGCATACATTAAGCATCCCATGATTTTTAATGGTTTCCGCAATTTTTGTTCACATGTTGCGTTTTTTTCCGGAAAAAAAAAATGCATGCGGAAAAATACGCAGCATGTTTATTAATTTTGCGGATTTTAAGCGGATTTCCCACTATATTATTGCTTTGGCAACCTCCGGCAAAAAACGCGCAAAATATGCGCAAAATACGCAATAAAACCGCGTGCAGAATTCCTGCGGAAAACCTCAGAAATGTCTGCATACTTTCCGGACGTGTGCACATAGCCTCAATGTTGGGTGGGGAAGTGCAGAGCACCTTCTAATTCACAGATGTTGCAATGTCTGGGTGCTTCTCCCCACAGAACTATTTCTGCTGATTGCTTTATGTCTTCTGAAGAGCATTAGTAGATCAGTGCCAAAAATAAGGCCCCATACACACTGCAATGTATGAACTCCATGTACCTAGTGCCTCATTACACATGAAGTGGTATATTACAGACATGTAGGTACTTTTGCCTGGTAGCAATTCCTATGTGATCTGACATCTGGTGAAACTGATTACAGAATTACAGTATGAGCCAATATCTAATGCAGAAGATGGAAGTCAAGTACCGTCATATACTTGTAGACAACCTATTTCCTTAGGAATGCCTAAGTGATGGTGGGGTGGTCTGCGGCGCAGGCTACAGTGAAGGGCAGGAGAAAATGCTCCATCTGCTCTGCAGTCATCTGTGGAGCGCAGCACTGAGCGGTCACTGCTGTTCTTCCAATCATGCCCACTTGGCACAATCATGGGCTAAGCAGGATGTCCACCAGGCGAATAGTGGGCACAATTAGAAGAATGGCAGCGTCTGCTCAGTGCTGTGCCCCGCTGGCAGGAACAGGGCGCAGTGAGACTATACGTTATTTTCTCCGTTCTGCTGCTACTACCTTTGAACTACAACTTCTAGATCATTGATAAAGTAATATCAAACTCCCGGCTGCCCTAACAGCAATGCTAGGGGCATAGGTTCCTTCCAGATAATGAGTTCCTATACCAGATACAGTCCATAATGTGGAGCTGCTTCTGTGGGAAAAAAAGAGACCCTTATCTGGGACACGTTTCATAAGTTCTACTTGACCAAGAACAAGGAGTCCTGTCCTCCAAACCTTCTCTGATGTTTGCCCCATAGAGCTCGATCCGGTGACGCAGCTTGGGCCACTATTCCGTACAGAGGATTGTATGTGTCCGTGAATCATGTTCATGGCGACAGGTAGAAAAACCTGAATGTTGGTTTTCTACAAATCGTGAGCGTCCGTGTAACATTGTGCAGCAGACAGATGGCAATCACTGACTCATAAAGCAGCTGTCCCAGCTCCTGATGAAGTCACACATTGAGTCAGTGTTTTGACGGCTTTACGATCAGACATTATATAATGCTCTCCCCCAACAAGCAGCAGATCTTTACAAGGGCAAGCCACAGACAGCCCAGCATCTTCCTTGTGGCCACTTTGTAGGATTATGTGGCCGCATCCAGCCATGTGTGTAATAAAGTAAGATTCAGGTCCCAGAGAACACAGTGACTGTAATGGAGCCAAGCCGCTTGTTCTTCAGCACATAGAGGGGTCCTGGGACCGGCGTACATCCTGTAATGACATCCTCCCCTAATGGGGCATTTGGACAGGGTCCCTGTTTAACCCTTTACCCTTTTCAATGTTCATGTACTAAACTATATCATTGGAATTAATGGGGCTGTCCTATTACAGGACAGCCACTTCTCAAACTAGGTACGGTAGTCCTCTTGCAAATTAAAACCAACATCCTCATGTCTCCCATGTGCACTGGGTGTCCCGGGATGTTGTTATACCGTGGGGTCCTGCGGCCAGTCCGCGGCCGTTATTGGGCTGCTGCGCTCTCACTTCATGAGATCAAGCCTTGGACAAATGGAAGAAGCCAGAGCGCAGCAGCCTAATAACGGACTAGCTACAGGGCTCACGTGTCAGACATTGCTTGGAACAGGAGGCGAGAATCTGTTATTTTTATTTTACAAGGGGAACCTCTTCTAAAAAGGTGTGCCCCTGGTAGTGGACAGACCCTTTCATACAATAATGGTTTTGTAATGCTATCTTTAATATACGAATAAATGGGTTTATTTTGTGACCGCTTTCTTTGTGTGTGCTACTATGCTTATCTCCTACCAATCATTTTCATGTGGACAATCTCCAGTTGATCATCTTTCTCCCCTGCACAATCAGAATGTCCTGTTTGTGGCTGCCGCTCACTTTGGGTGCCGGTACTCGGCTTGCATGATGCTGGTCTGTCGCCTGAGCACGTTCTGACATCATTGCTAGTGATATAATCCACAGCTAAGGTGATTCCAAAGAGCTTTGCTGCAATCTGATACCCCTTTAAAACTTGGCCGGCATGCTACCTGCACCACAAGCGCTTGCCTTCCGCCTCCCAAGCCTTGCTTGCCTCAGTTACCATAGCTGCAGAGCGACTCCTGCCTCTAAGTCATTGACTGCTCCGCAGCATGGATTACTTTGCTTTTTCCACCCTCTAAGTGCTGCTTTGGTCTGATGGAAATACAAAAGTGAGACCTGAAGCAAAGCATCTTGTCTTCTCCTACAGAGTGGGGGCCGAACGCATCCGGACATGCGCCAGGAAGGAGGATCTTACCTGGACACTAGTTCTCCCGTAATCAAAAGAAGACTGGGGCCACTAACGCCGACTGTCCTCTATTCTTTGGATATAATCCTCCCATCATAGAGAAGGTTATTTTTGGTGACCAGACATTTAGAGGACTTTTCTTTGTTACTTTTGAATGTAACTGAGAATGCGTCTGGATGGAGGGGGCTGATGTGTTAGTAAGCCTACGCGAGGACCCTAGCTTTCATGTGCGCTACAGGTAAGACCATTGCCGTTCTTCTAGTCGTCGTGCCCTACATGCTGCCTTATGTACGGAGGACAGGGAGAATAACGAGGCCACATAGATGATCCCCACATCTGCTGCCACACATATCGGGGGCCACTCACCTGTGCTAGTATGTTCCCCTTGGGACAGCTGTAAGAAAGATGTTTATGGACCGGGAATGTCCAAAGTTCTTATGTTTTTGTTTTTTTTCTTTACCAAGAATGGTCAATTATAGAAATATTCTGGATTACTGGGGCAAAAGGTATTCGCTATTCCTCACATCTGGTCATTGTATGAAATATTTTGCATGGGTATAACTATGCCATTTCTCAAAGGAAAAGAAAACTGAAATCGGTCAGTATCTAATTGGCGGAGAGTGTTTTGTCTCCGCTCACACTACCATTCAGAGGCTCCATTTGCGTTTCTGATATTTTTAATGAAGTCCACCTAACTCTGACCCAGTAAAAGTGGATCCAGCATGGCCACCAATGCCACAGTTTATGCATGGAAGCCATGGTATGAGGGTGACCCAAGTCTCCTAGTAAATGATGCCTCGCAGGGCCCCTGTGCCAGCATACTCCGACCTGCAAGGCTTCCCTCGCCACAATCTAGAAATATCTCTTCTAGAGTATTTCATCTTGTATAGGTTAATAATCCTGTATAGGTGGACGCCTTTGTAATGTAGGTGCAATAAATCTGAACTTGTAAATGGAATAATTATGGAAAGATGGTGACGAATGATGTGGTCACATTCATGGTAGTTGCTCCCCCTCCTGTAGTGATCTGTGTATCATATCCTTATAGTGGGGGATCACCATTAGGAAATGTCCCCTATATAGCGGCTATGCATGAAGTGAATTACTGAGGCCCAGGTCAGTATATGTGGCTGACGGCGGCTTTCCTGCGTGGTATACATGACGCTTGGACTGGCTGTGAAACGTTGGCGGATTTGATGAGGATCTAGTCTCAAATTTTCTCAGATCAAGCCCTTTTTTTTAACTTTCTACAGGTCTTTATCTTACGATTTACCATGAATGTCATCACCTGGTCCTGTCTTTCCACTTTTGACAAATAAAGGGGCCATCTTGTACTATCTCACCTTCCTATATGCCTTTCTAAGAGATATTTGTGTGCTACTAAGGCCACATGGTCTGTGTTCACAGACCTGGCTCGGAGTGGAAGACCCGTCCTGACTGCTGGGTCTCCATCCTTGTATTAAGGCTTCAGTTGGCTCAGGTGGGAGATCCTGCGATCGGGCCAGGTCTTCTGATGTGTGACTGCTCTGTGTTTCACGGCCTTATTCTAGGGACCTGAGGAAAGTAAGTAGCTGGTCTTTGTAGATGATGGGTAATGCTCTTTGCGCTTTCCAATCGTTAATATTAATGTGGTCTTGGAAAATGGATAAAGCTGCTGCTCCATTAATGGCAGTACGATAGCGCTATTACTTGTAATTACCTCTCACTATGTGAGTGGGGCACGGCGATGACCAGTTCACCAGTGCATGAGACCTGTCTGAGCCAATTATGATTTGCAAAAAGCGTGTGACGTCTCCTAAACCCCCTGATTACCCCACATTGCAGAGTGCAGATACGGGGGTCCGCATCCTCGCCTCTCCAGCTGCCCGCAGAGCGACACGCTCATGGTAAATGAGGGAAATGAATATTATTGATGCTAATTGGCCGTGTCATTTAACATGTGGTGGTCAGAGCAGCCGGCCTAGGAGGGATTAGCTGAGATTACCCATCTAGTGTTTTTAATCTTAACCCAGTTCCCAATGGCACAGTGTATATTGAACACCATTCCAGTGCCTGCCTCGTACAGGGGCACGTACATCTGCCGGATGGCGTTATACCCCTGCTGAAGACGGGCAGCTGAAAGGGGCATGGATAATGTACTAGGATTCCTGGGCACCCTCGGCATTTACGCTACCAAAGAGACCTCAGCTCGCCCTGCTGACCATGTCAGTCATGACTTTCTGTTTAGGTTGCAGAAAATCTCCAAGGTATTATTTTCTGCCGTCCCTCCGATATATAGAAAGTTCCTCCTGTGGTTGCAGTCAGATCTTGAAGAGGCGCCTGGTAGTCCTGTAATGTACGGTGATGTCTCCACTTCTGGTCACAGTGGTCGGAGATCGGGATGTCTCCTATACAAGGAGGTGTCAGTTTCTTATTTTCCTGTAGTCCTTTGCATGGTGAAGGTTGCCGCGTTCTTCCAAGCACCGGTTTGCTAGCAGCCCATGATCTTGGTTGAGCACACGTTGTGTGCGTGGCCTCGCCCGATCCCGTGTTCTACTTTTCAGAAGGTTGATTACTGCTATTTATTAATTCATACACTGAGACCTTTGTAAGGGAAGATCCCGCTGTTTCACAGCTGAGACCTCATAAATCATTCAGATCCTTACACAAATCCAGTAGTCTACCGGCTTTAACCCATTTGTTGCTACTGTTACTGAGCCTTATGGTATACACGGTTCTGTGCTTGTTTAATATGCCTTCCTTCCCATGGTCTGATAAACACTACTATTCTGTTCTAAGAATGGAGGCGTCCTGTCTGGAGCTGGCCCTAGAAGGAGAACGGTTGTGTAAAGCTGGAGACTGCCGAGCTGGCGTGTCCTTCTTCGAGGCAGCAGTGCAGGTGGGCACCGAAGATCTGAAAACTCTCAGTGCCATATACAGTCAGCTGGGCAATGCCTACTTTTACCTGCATGAATACAACAAGGCATTGGAATACCACCACCACGACCTAACCCTAGCAAGGTAAGATGATGGCTAGCACTATGGGGCGGTTTACTTTGGGTTGGGCCAGTGCTACTAAAAGGTTAGCACTTCTTGTAGGCTTCTTTTTGTTTTTGTTTTAATCCGATTTTCCTACACTGAATATATGGTTGGGAACAGATATGATGAAGCTTAAAGGAGACCTGTCACTTGCTTAAAAAAAAATAAAAAATTGAATTAAATACCTTGTAAAAATCCCTGAGGTCCGTTCTGCTGCTCTTTTCTGTTTCAGGCTGTGTAGCTCAATTACAGAGAGTCACATTTGTTGCTTTTGGAACACTATGTGAAATCTCTGCCTTGCAGACCAACTGGGCTTCTGCTGAGGTTTACAGCCACGGGCGGCGCTCCGCTCTGTGCGCAGCTGTGAGAGGCATGTGATTAATAAATACAGCCATGATCTGCCAGGAAAGATGCGATGTCATAATCCAGGGCGCCTCAATGGGATGTAACTATGCTGAGATTTCACATATTGTGCTCCAGAGGGAAGAAGTGTGAATATCCGTGCATTGGAGTGATACATGCAGAATGGAAGCGACTTTCAGAATCAAGGGGAGCTCAGGGATTTGTACAAGGTATTTACCTCGCCTTTTTTTGGTTTTCCCGCAAGTTACAGGGCCTTTGTTTTAATTTTCTGCCTTTTAATCAATTCCCCAACAGAGCAGGCAATGGCCTATTTATTCCAATCGTTATGTTGCTTTTTCTTTTGTAATACAGTACTATTGGTGACCGTCTTGGAGAAGCGAAAGCTAGTGGCAATCTTGGGAATACGCTGAAAGTCTTGGGCAATTTTGACGAAGCAAGTTTATGTTGTGAGCGGCATTTAGAGATCTCTCGGGAGTTGTATGATAAGGTAAAATGTGAGAATACGCCCAGATGTGCTGGCTTTACTCTTGGCTTATCGCTGATGTTTGCTACCTGAATGTTCAATGCTGTTTTCAGATCTGATTACACCTCGCCTGCAGGATCACACATGTTCCAGACTAGCAATACTGTCTGAAATATGAGAATTATTTCCTGTACTTCAATTATAATCTCTTATTACATTACTGGGAATTGCATGCTTACTATTAGAGTTTATATATGTTCCCGTAGGACCTGGAAAAAAGTAACCTAGCCTGCTCACCCCTCTGTACACCATTACTTTATGAAAATGCGTTCTGCCCTTCTCTCCACACAGGTTGGTGAGGCCAGGGCGCTATATAACCTTGGCAATGTGTACCACTCCAAGGGTAAGAGCCTGGCATGTACCGGGACTAGGGACCCCGGAGAGTTTCCAGAAGAGGTGAAGGTCGCTTTACAGAAGGCCGTGGATTATTATGAGTAAGTCTGATCTATATTTTCCATTCTCCCTCATAGTGATAGATCGATATCTACTGGAGAACATTTACACCTGCATCCAGTGACTAAAGTGCACAGGTTGAGTGATATTTCAAGTAATCTGATATCGTCTCTGTTGAGCATTAATCAGTCGCATTGACTATTTAGTATTTTAAAATGTCGGCAGTCATTAGGGAATTTCCAATCTGAAACTCAATCTCTCAGCGGGTATTTCTATGTAATCGGAGTGTGGTATAATGTAGGGCAAGAGAACCTGATTCCAGTTATATCACTTGCTTGACTGCTTGATGTAGTATTAAGTGCAATCAGTTTTATCATCAGGAGATTATCACCACAGGACAACTGTCTTGTGCAGTGTAGTCCTAACACCTCCCAGCACTGATTGACAGATTCTGACTGTGTACAGAGGAAGCTGCCAATCAGGAGTGTGGGTGGAGTCATACACAGCTCCACATTCTGAGCACTGCTACATCTACAGCAGAGAAAAGAAGGATTCCAGAAAAGTGCACCAAGCAGCCCAGTAAGTGGCACGTTGCTGGAATCAGGGTCTCAGGCCCTACATTATTCAGCTCTCAAATTATATAGCTAAAATCTAGTGACATATGACATATTTACACTGTGTCTTGATTAGTTGTACAACTTTCTACTATATAGAAAAAACTTGCATAAACGGGAAAAGTAAAGCACAAAAATCTTTATTATACAAAAACATATGTAAAATCAAATCCTAACAATCTATGGGATACTCTGATGATGACAACTGTGAGGGAGCCACAGGTCAGAGGCTACAAACATGCATATAATATTACCAATACCCTTAATTAATCATGACACATGTGCATAGCGAGTCCAATATGGAAAATGATACACTAAGCTAGTGAAAAGCATCCAGCAATAGCACAGGGGAAGACATTGAGGGAATTATACCCACTCATACAGCATATTTACCTCAGACCTGCGGCGCCACCACCCCTACGCGCGTTTTGGCGTACGTGCCTTCTTCCGGGGGAGTGGTGGTGGCGCCGCAGGTCTGAGGTAAATATGTGGTATGAGTGGGTATAATTCCCTTAATGTGCTATTGCTGGATGCTTTTCACCAGCTTAGTGTATCATTTTCCATATTGGACTCGCTATGCACATGTGTCATGATTAATTAAGGGTATTGGTAATATTATATGCATGTTTGTAGCCTCTGACCTGTGGCTCCCTCACAGTTGTCCTCATCAGAGTATCCCATAGATTGTTAGGATTTGATTTTACATATGTTTTTGTATAATAAAGATTATTGTGCTTTACTTTTCCCGTTTATGCAAGTTTTTTCAATGTAGGGGTTAGTTTAGTTTTGTATGGGATTTATTATAAAATATTTTCCTGTATGGGCACAGGTGCTTGATGGGCACATTGTGTATTGTTTATCAGTATCGGTATACACAACTTTCTACTATACTTTAGCCCTTCATTCAGTATTGTTTTTGGTCTTTTGTTTTGTGTTTTTCGTTTGCTACTTCTTTTAATTTGCGCCTTTTTATAGTCTATCTTACGTGTTTTTAAATTGTCCTACCCAACTAGCGAACAAAAATGATAGTCATAAAATTTACTTCAGTTTCCTCTTGGAGTCATTTTATACCTGTCTGAAATTTTTTCCTGCAAATTTTGCGACCTTTTAGCAGAACGTAATTTTCTGCACTTAAGTCACAAAGTTTAGTCAAGGATTGATTTTGTGCTAAATTCTTGAAACACGTGCACCATCTTGAAAGTATTTGGCGCCCCCCAAAAAATCAAGTAACACGACAAAAAAAGTGACTTTGAAAAACAAAACAGAACGCTCAGATTATGAATCGGGCCCTTTGTCTTTTTAATTCCTTATCCTTTTCAAGATCTCTTAAATATCATCCTTTGCAATATTGTTTTCAATAGGTCATGATCAAAAATAAGAAGGTTACAGAACTTTTCTAAATATCAGTATGTAAAGTTTCCTTTGCACAATGTCAGAAAACCTTGGATGTCCTCGTCGGCTTCACAAGGCTTATGCTGCTGAAAAGTAATTTCTGCAGACAGGATTATGTGAAATAACAGCGCTCATTTGTTTTCTGTGTGAACAGGGCAAACTTATTAATTGTAACAGAGCTGGGGGACAGACCCGCTCAAGGACGGGCGTATGGAAACCTGGGAAACACTCACTATTTACTTGGAAATTTCCGAAAAGCTGTCATGTCCCATGAGCAGGTACGGTCTTACAAACGTTTCATCCTTTCTACTTTACTCAGTCTTTTGTCATTGTATATTAGCTTTGTGACTGAGCTCTCTGCCCTTCATGTGGTGGATTTTAGCAGCAGGGTCCTACCTACACATAAAATCAGACTTGGAAGAGAGATTTTCACATCTACCCAGGAATTCAGACTTCCATCTTAGGTATTCACATTAGACACGTTGAGACCCATGAGTTTTGAGACCACCTTGTCATTGGTTGGTGGGCAGGCATGAAGTGACTAAATTATGTGCTAAGTGTCTTTTTTTTCCCCCTAGTTTCTAGAAGTCGTGTTGCTATTAATATTTCATATATTTCACATTGACACGCTTTAGCACTACAGAGTGCAACTTTGTTTGTGTATGAAGGTAGCTGCTCCTAGTTGGCACCTGTTCACATTAGCTTGGACGTGCCAGTCAGTCTTTGTCATTCACACAGGGGACTTTAGGACCCCTGCTCTTCGGATTATTGGGATTCCAGTGTGTGGACCTCCAAAAATCAGAGACTAGTTTCTGCTGAGGATACATGATGAATGTTATTTGAGACCATCCCTTTGAGAGTTGATGCAGTAAAGCCCAAAGCCTGGTCAAAGGTGTAAAATACAACCAAACACAACGTTCACGAAAAACCGCTGCATTTTCCAGTCTTGGTAAACTGAGATTTCTGAAATCTCCTACACACTGCTGACTTTAGCCTTGCAGATTTGAATTGGTTTCATTTCTGCATCATGTCCATTCCTGCAGTGGTTTTGCAGTGTTTCACCCATTTTAACAAACGTAAAAAAAAACACACAAATTAAAAAAACCATGGCAAAAGAGCTCGTTTTCCCTGCCCAGAGGTGAGTATTTAGTGCAGAAACGTCTGTAGCAAATACTTGGCATGTGCATATACCTGAATACATGTGGCGAGATGCTACATGCAGTATTTATAATGTACAGGCTGCAGATCTACATATGTGAATACGACCAGTGTGCATTCTCCAGTTTCTTAGGAGTTGGTTCCCTGGTTAATTTTCTTTCTAAGGAATCCTGGCCCTAGCTTTGTGGCCTGAATGGCTGGCAGCATGAGTGTTACCCTGGCTGTGCTATTTGCAGCCAGACATGTCTTATGGAGAGGGGCGACTAGTCCGGCGCGGCCCCTTGCTCTAGATTATTAACAGGTCTCTTAAGTATATAGAAATGATAATTACTGTCTATCAACTGGAGAGGGGCAAGTAGAAGTTAGCGTGGGCCACACAGACTCTTTAGGTCTCTTCCGATGGTCCCTGACGGCTTTTCATACAGTTTTCTCTGAAACACAGGAGCATTTCACAGTATGCCGTATCTGGCTGCCATTGTGCACCAGGCTCTGATTCGGGCAGCATAAATCTGATGACGGTTCCCTTTAATGTCTGGAATAACTCCAGGACTGATCGGTTTATTCCCCTGCAGGCTTTCCAGTACCCGGAGTAATGATATCGTCACTCTTCCTTTTCTTACAGCGGCTGTTAATTGCCCGGGAGTTCGGTGACAGATCTGCAGAAAGGAGAGCATACAGTAATCTTGGAAATGCCTTTATCTTCCTGGGTGAATTTGAGATGGCAGCCGAGTATTATAAGTAAGAATTTAGGAGTTTTGATTAAAAGACGTGTGCAAAGACCTCGTTATTTTTTTTACTACTATTAATTGCTTATTTTTCATTTACACCAGTTTATTGTGTCATAGACTGATTATAACTTATCAATGCAAACACTTTTATGTCCAAAAAAGAGAAAAGTATTCTAGCAGTGATACCTTTCCCATGATTTGACACTGCATATTTTTGCTGCATCAAACACAACATCTTACAGCTCCAGCAAAGTGGATGTGATTTACAGACATCTCCTGCCTTTTGTGCTTTAAGGCAGTGTGAACTGACCCACAGTGTGTGGTTCAAATCCGCAGCATGTCCACTTCTCTTGTGGGTGCACCGAGCCTTCTGTACAGAATTTCCCTATAGACGATTTCCATTAGCTGCCGAAATTCTGCTAAAAAACACACACGCATTGTTGTGGCAGAAACGCTTCAAAAACGCATTTAACCCCTTTACCCCCAAGGGTGGTTTGCACGTTAATGACCGGGCCAATTTTTACAATTCTGACCACTGTCCCTTTATGAGGTTATAACTCTGGAACGCTTCAATGGATCCTGGTGATTCTGACATTGTTTTCTCGTGACATATTGTACTTCGTGACAATGGTAAAAATTCTTTGATAGTACCTGCGTTTATTTGTGAAAAAAATGGAAATTTGGCGAAAATTATGAAAATTTCGCAATTTTCCAACTTTTAATTTTTATGCAATTAAATCACAGAGATATGTCACACAAAATACTTAATAAGTAACATTTCCCACATGTCTACTTTACATCAGCACAATTTTGGAACCAAAATTTTTTTTTGTTAGGGAGTTATAAGGGTTAAAAGTTGACCAGCAATTTCTCATTTCTACAACACCATTTTTTTTTTTTAGGGACCACATCTCATTTGAAGTCATTTTGAGGGGTCTATATGATAGAAAATACCCAAGTGTGACACCATTCTAAAAACTACACCCCTCAAGGTGCTCAAAACCATATTCAAGAAGTTTATTAACCCTTCTGGTGCTTCACAGGAATTTTTTGAATGTTTAAATAAAAATGAACATTTAACTTTTTTTCACAAAAAATTTAATTCAGCTCCAATTTGTTTTATTTTACCAAGGGTAACAGGAGAAAATGGACCCCAAACATTGTTGTACAATTTGTCCTGAGTATGCCAATACCCCACATGTGGGGGTAAACCACTGTTTGGGCGCATGGCAGAGCTCGGAAGCGAAGGAGTGCCATTTGACATTTCAATGCAAAATTGACTGGAATTGAGATGGGACGCCATGTTTCGTTTGGAGAGCCCCTGATGTGGCTAAACAGTAGAAACCCCCCACAAGTGACACCATTTTGGAAAGTAGACCCCCTTAGGAACTTATCTAGATGTGTGGTGAGCGCTTTGACCCACCAAGGGCTTCACAGAAGTTTATAATGGAGAGCCGTAAAAATAAAACAAAAATTTTTTCCCACAAAAATTATTTTTTAGCCCCCAGTTTTGTATTTTCCCGAGGGTAACAGGAGAAATTCGACCCCACAATTTGTTGTCCAATTTGTCCTGAGTGCGCTGATACCCCATATGTGGGGGGGAACCACTGTTTGGGCGCATGGGAGGGCTCGGAAGGGAAGGAGCTCCATTTGGAATGAGGACTTAGATGGAATGGTCTGCAGGTGTCACATTGCATTTGCAGAGCCCCTAATGTACCTAAACAGTAGAAACCTCCCACAAGTGACACCATTTTGGAAACTAGACCCCCTAAGGAACTCATCTAGATGTGTTGTGATAGCTTTGAACCCCCAAGTGTTTCACTACAGTTTGTAACGCAGAGCCGTGAAAATTAAAAAAAAAAATCTTTCCCCCCAAAATTATTTTTTAGCCCCCAGTTTTGTATTTTCCCGAGGGTAAGAGGAGAAATTCGACCCCAAAAGTTGTTGTCCAATTTGTCCTGAGTACGCTGATACCCCGTATGTTGGGGGAAACCACCGTTTGAGCGCATGGCAGAGCTCGGAAGGGAAGGAGCGCCATTTGGAATGCAGACTTAGATGGAATGGTCTGCAGACGTCACATTGCGTTTGCAGAACCCCTAATGTACCTAAACAGTAGAAACCCCCCACAAGTGACCCCATATTGGAAACTAGACCCCCCAGGGAACTAATCTAGATATGTTGTGAGAACTTTGAACCCCCAAGTGTTTCACTACAGTTTATAACGCAGAGCCGTGAAAATAAAAAATCTTTTTTTTCCCCACAAAAAATATGTTTTAGCCCCGAGTTTTGTATTTTCCAAGGGTAACAGGAGAAATTGGACCCCAAAAGTTGTTGTCCTATTTGTCCTGAGTACGCTGATACCCCATATGTTGGGGTAAACCCCTGTTTGGGCACACGGGAGAGCTCGGAAGGGAAGAAGCACTGTTTTACTTTTTCAACGCAGAATTGGCTGGAATTGAGATCGGACGCCATGTCGCGTTTGGAGAGCCCCTGATGTGGGGTTTCCACTGTTTAGGCACAATTATAACTGAAACCCTAATCCAAACACATCCCTAACCCTAATCCCAACAGTAACCCTAACCACACCTCTAACCCAGACACACCCCTAACCCTAATCCCAACCCTATTCCCAACCGTAAATGTAATCTAAACCCTAACTGTAACTTTAGCCCCAACCCAAACTGTAGCCCTAACCCTAATCCTAACCCTAGCCCTAACCCTAGCCCTAACTCTAACCCTAGCCCTAATGGGAAAATGGAAGTAAATACATTTTTTTAATTTTTCCCTAACTAAGGGGGTGATGAAGGGGGGTTTGATTTACTTTTATAGCGGGTTTTTTAGCGGATTTTTATGATTGGCAGCCGTCACACACTGAAAGACGCTGTTTATTGCAAAAAATATTTTTTGCGTTACCACATTTTGAGAGCTATAATTTTTCTATATTTTGGTCCACCGAGTCATGTGAGGTCTTGTTTTTTGCGGGACGAGTTGTCGTTTTTATTGGCAACATTTTCGGGCACGTGACATTTTTTGATCGCTTTTTATTCTGATTTTTGTGAGGCAGAATGACCAAAAGCCAGCTATTCATGAATTTCTTTTGGGGGAGGCGTTTATACCGTTCCGCGTTTGGTAAAATTGATAAAGCAGTTTTATTCTTCGGGTCAGTACGATTACAGCGACACCTCATTTATATCATTTTTTTATGTTTTGGCGCTTTTATACGATAAAAACTATTTTATAGAAAAAATAATTATTTTGGCATCGCTTTATTCTCAGGACTATAACTTTTTTATTTTTTTGCTGATGATGCTGTATGGCAGCTCGTTTTTTGCGGGACAAGATGACGTTTTCAGCGGTACCATGGTTATTTATATCTGTCTTTTTGATCGCGTGTTATTCCACTTTTTGTTCGGCAGTATGATAATAAAGCGTTGTTTTTTGCCTCGTTTTTTTTTTTTTTCTTACGGTGTTTACTGAAGGGGTTAACTAGTGGGCCAGTTTTATAGGTCGGGCCGTTACGGACGCGGCGATACTAAATATGTGTACTTTTATTGTTTTTTTTTTTTTTATTTAGATAAAGAAATGTATTTATGGGAATAATATTTTTTTTTTTTTTTCATTATTTTGGAATATTTTTTTTTATTTTTTTTTACACATTTGAAATTTTTTTTTTAACTTTTTTACTTTGTCCCAGGGGGGGACATCACAGATCAGTGATCTGACAGTTTGCACAGCACTCTGTCAGATCACTGATCTGACATGCAGCGCTGCAGGCTTCACAGTGCCTGCTCTGAGCAGGCTCTGTGAAGCCACCTCCCTCCCTGCAGGACCCGGATCCGCGGCCATCTTGGATCTGGGGCTGGAGGGAGCAGGGAGGTAAGACCCTCGCAGCAACGCGATCACATCGCGTTGCTGCGGGGGGCTCAGGGAAGCCCGCAGGGAGCCCCCTCCCTGCGCGGTGCTTCCCTGCACCGCCGGCACATCGTGATCATCTTTGATCGCGGTATGCCAGGGGTTAATGTGCCGGGGGCGGTCCGTGACCGCTCCTGGCACATAGTGCCGGATGTCAGCTGCGATAGGCAGCTGACACCCGGCCGCGATCAGCCGCGCTTCCCCCCGTGAGCGCCGCCGATCGCGCTGGACGTACTATCCCGTCCATGGTCATAGGGGCCCACCCCACATGGACGGGATAGTACGTCCGATGTCAGAAAGGGGTTAATCCTCACCCATGCATATCAGTAAAAGTTAATCAAAGCCAAATACCAAATTCTGCAGCATCAAAAACCCAACAATAGCTTATCATAACCAGAAAAAAATGTATATGTAAGCTTTCAGAGTGTGGCGGCTCCTTCTCTGCGTGGCGGCTCCTTCTCTTCGCGCGGCTCCTCTCCGTGGCGCCTTCTCTGCGCAGCTGCTCCTTCTTTGGCCTCTGAAAGCTTGAAAATATGATTTTTGTGGTTTGCTAATAAAAGTATCACTCATAGAATACTTTTATCTTTTTAGGGAATAAAAAAATTTTAATTTGATTTTTCTGGCTAACATGATATCACACTATAACTTTTTATTGTACATAGATTTAACAGTCTATAATTATTGACCGTGTGTAGATGTTTTCTTCTCTGCTACATGGATTAATAATGAATACGTGAATGACGGTGCTCCAGACAAACCCCCATTTATATGTATGCATACAGCACCTCTGCAAGTTCCTTCGTGTGTGACTACAGGTCGGGGTCTGACTCTTCTGAGGGGGAGAGTTCCCTGTATCTGCATCTGGTCCGAGCTGTTGTTAGTAGCCAGCCCCCTTGCTTGTCACAGTGGATACATTGATGGAGAAGATGGCAAAATGATGGCTTGAATGAGCAGTCAGCCAGCCCCCTTCACAAATAAAAAGCCTGAATAATGTCCTGGATCGGTTTAACCTCTGACTGTACACTATGAAATGACAAGAAAACCCAGCCTTTAAGAAACCACTTTCTGCACCGTCCTGAGTAATGTGTGTTGTTTTCTGCAGGCGGACCCTACAGCTGGCGCGGCAACTGAAGGACCGGGCAGTGGAGGCGCAGAGCTGCTATAGCCTGGGTAACACCTACACGCTACTTCAGGACTATGAAAAGGCCATTGATTACCATCTGAAGCATCTCGTCATCGCCAAGGAGCTTAATGACAGGTCTCAGCTTGAATACATATTTCTTTGTAACTTGTGTAGCGCAGTGTGTCACAGTGGGTTATTGGGGCCGCTGTGTGTGGGCGGCTCCGCTCTGCACAACAAGCTCTTTCACTAAGGTCTATTAGTCATCGGGTCAAATACAACACAGTGGTAGCACATGTGTGTCTGACAAAGTGTTTTATTAGGATCTGGAACAAATAAATGACACTTTATAATGATGTATTCTTTGAAATGCTGTTTCATGTATAGGAATGAGTGGCATGGACTGATCGGCCTGATTACACAGGCAGACCGCTCTGTAATAGAAGGTTCAGTGACCCAGGCTGCCATTGCTCTCTGCACCACAGGCCCTGTTTACACCAGAGCATGCGCCCCTAAATACTGTTTTTAGCCAAGCTTAAAATAATTTCCCCCAATGAATAAGCATTTTGCTGGTTCATTTGGTGACCAGTAGCATCATGTTCTTTTTATCAAATTATTTTTTTAAGCAGATACAGATAAAACAAAATTGACATCAGTTACCTTATTATACAATTAGGACATGTGAGCCGCAGCCTCTTTACATGAAAGTAAATCTTTTTAGCGTTTCTAGGAACTCTCCTTCACGATAATCTTTTAGTGTAAATGTACCTTAACCATTATAATGATCAAAGTCAAGATAAAATTACATTGGGGACCACTGAATTATCAAAAAGTTTCTAGTCCTCAAGTTATGAAAATCTGACTCATGTGCAACTCTGTTATGGACATAAGATGTAAAAATAAAAGCAACTAATGCCCGCATCATTGCTCCACCGTCCAGTCCTCTTGTCTCCACCTCTGCACGCCACATCCCCGGCCTCTTCACGGTTGGCCAGGCCTTGGAGGTTACTGTGCTTTAAATTCATGACGTTAAGATTTGCACCGTGATCTTATGATGCACCGTGATCTCCGAGACCTGGATGTAGCCAGAAGCCTTGGTCAGTAGTGAAGAAGGTGTAGATGCGTCATGCGACGGCGGAAAGACGAGGAGTGAGCGCTGGAGAAGGTGAGTGATGAGTAGATTGTATACCATTTGCCGGCCCTGTACCTTTTCCGACTGGCATAGAAACTCAACTTCCAAACCAAACTACAGAACCTATCTATTTTATAACCCAGGGACTGTATATTTAGATTCCAGCTATCTGAAGAAATGTGGGTGAAAAGTAAATATTACAATGACCCACATCTGCTCTACAACATGGTCAGGGAATGAGAAGAGGGCTGTAGGGTTTCCTAAGGCCGCTCTCTTATTAGTGGTAAAAGTAATGGCATCAATGAAAAAATGCAAAAATTCCCCCCAAAATGTGGCCATATCCAAAGTGATAAAACGTAGGTAGTTCAAGACAAAGGGGCGATCTACACTCACCCACTTAAGCCCCAGGGGTGTTGGACCCACATATTTCACAGGAAATATACAAGGTATGCTAGACTCGACTCTCCTCCGTGTAGGCTCATCTGGAGCACATACGATGCAAGTTCATAAAGCCGAGAATATATGAGAACCTTAGGTCGCTGCACATGCTGCGTGGTGGGGCTGACGATTACTGCCACTGGGCGAGACATCCTCCCATTATTGGACATTGGCACTTTATCAATAAGGCCATCACTATCTTCATGACATAAGTGGTTATTATGAGATGTCACTTTGTGATACTGATTTCACACTATATAGTGCTATAAGTGTTATTTATTCAGCACATCTGTTACTTTGCAACAAGATGATTTTGGTACACCATGTGCAGCATTGTCAGCTTAATACAGCCCGTCACCGTACTGAATATTGCATAACCGGTGTAAATGTATTGTTGCCAGTCTTTTGGGTTATACCATACAATTCTCCATAGGGAGTGTACCTTTGTGCAATATTTTTTTCGCCACCAGCTAAATACGATCTTTGTGCTGAATTTAAGTCTGTTTGGATCATTGCCCAGAATAAGTGTTTGGCGATTTAGCATCCCCTGTATAACATAATTACAGGTTTTCTTTACTCTCTCTGATAAGTAATTCTGATAGTTTCTCATAGGGACCTTCAGGGAGAGCTGTCGGTGAGCAGGGCGCCATTTTCTTATCAAGAGGGTGCCCAGCTCAGCTGATAGGTAGGGACGAGGTTAGTGGACAGTATAGGGTGACACCCCGTTTGTCTTGAACTACCTACCTTTTTTATCACTTTGGATATGGTTGCATTTTTGTGTGGATTTTATTTTTGGAAATTTTTAATTACGGTATTACCAATAAATGGTGGTTTTTTTTTTTTTGTTTTTTTAAATCTGTGAACATATTAGTAATTTCCCTTGACTAATCAGTGATTAGTGGTAACAGTATACAGGCTTGGATATTGGCGATCAGATGAGGCAATGACTGTCGGTGGTGTTGTTGTTGCACATAAGATGCTATATTCTGATGTGTGTCTCTGCATTGCAGGGTGGGAGAGGGTCGGGCATGCTGGAGTTTGGGGAATGCTTACACTGCCTTAGGAAACCACGACCAAGCTGTGCACTTTGCAGAGAGGCATCTGGATATCTCGCGAGAGGTAAGAAAGGCTTGTGTGTCAGAACATGGCGGCGATGCCTCTGTATTGTCTGTGACGGTGTCCAGCTTATGTGTTACTTGTGGTATCTAGAACTAGACGAACTCTCATGGTGACACATGGATACACACATGCTCAAAACCGCTCCAGCATCCGGAATTACTATACCTTCCGGCATTTCTACATGTTCACCATTCCACCATTTTAAGAAAGGACTTTATTTTATTTATTTTTAATTCCTTTTTATTTTAATCCAATTTTTTTCTGATTGTAAGTTCCATCAGTTGTTCTCCAATTCTCCTGGGCTCCGATCATTGTTGACAGACAGCAAAGCTTAGTGTGTGGTCTTATTCTACGTAGTAAAATGGAATCTGATCCTATCAATCAACGGGAAATTATAATATTAGATTTAGTTGCCAAAACGCGTCCCAGAAACCGAAGCCTTAATGTCAGTGTGAACAGTGCTTTATCAACAAGCTTCATTACATGGAGTAGAAAGCACGACCTTCAGAGGCCCACCACCATTGTAACCCAGCTGCACGCATTAGATTATCACTCCGACTGCTGGTTATACCTTTTGTATTTTTATTATGACAGCTTCCCTTTAATGTTGTGATCATGTATGTATACAAAAGCCATATAGAATAACACTTGACTTGTGACCTATAAAACATTTTTCAATGTCTCCACAGTTAGGAGATCGTAATGGGGAACTGACGGCACAACTGAACCTGTCGGACCTACAGATGGTGCTGGGGCTGAGTTATAGCACCAATACTTCAGTGCTGTCTGAGGTGCCAGATTCAGAGAGCAGTTCACTTGGTAAGTAAATCAAACTATGTGTTATCTATTCCTGCCCGTTGTTCATTTACAACTTATACATAATAGTAAAGAAATTTTCACCCCAGGCAGAAAAGGGCCCCTGTGCAAGAACAATGTATTATCATTATTATTATTTATTGTTATAGCGCCATTTATTCCATGGCGCTTTACATGTGAGGAGGGGTATACATAATAAAAACAAGTACAATAATCTTAAACAATACAAGTCACAACTGGTACAGGAGGAATGAGGACCCTGCCCGCGAAGGCTCACAATCTACAAGGTGTATGGACCCTTCTCAGCCCAAGAGCTCCTAAAAATGAAATATTGCTCCTGTTTTGGAGGTATACATGGCCCCCTTGCCTCTTGTGCCACTGTGTGACCGCACAGGTAGCACCAATAATATGTCCACTCTGGCCTCCAAGATAACACGATGTAGAGGCAAAATCTGCTAAAATCTAATGTCCTGGAGCTGCAAATCTCCTCATGTCACTCATTGTGGGAAACAAGGATCCAAGTGGATTGTACACTTCCAATTCCTGATTCTCCAAACCTTTGTGGAGATGAGCAGCATCCGATGTGCCTTTCCCACCTCCAAGTGAGGGAACATTGACTCTGGCCCCGGCGTGTGCCTCTATATATTGCCTAGCGTCGTATTGTTTCCTTCTTCACCACAAGTAAAGAGAATGGCAGAGCTTCTCGCCCAGATCTGCAGGGAACTGGCGTCAGACCTTCAAATGTAGAAAGATCTGTTCGTCTAATATCTTATGTTCCTGACATTGTTTAGCAGGTGCTCGACCACGTTTGAGCAGACGTCACAGCATGGAGAACCTCGAGCTCGTGAAACTAACGCCAGATAAGGTGACCGCCCTGAATGTCTCCCTTATGTGTCTTCTCAAATGGACTTTATATTATTACAGGCCAGCAAAAGAAATGCTATCAGAAGTCATTTTGCCATCAGATTGCATAGGGCCGGGTTGTCCTCTACATAGACAAGCCTTTCTGAATCTTTGTTTCCCCCAGTAAAATAACGCCTATACTCGCCCACAGTGGCAGCGTCATTCCAGCGGCGTCCGTACTGGCTCTCCCAGGGCTTGCATGTAATTGTTGTTGCATGAGCCAATCAGCACTGGCTTTACTCTCCGCTCCTTTGGGCAAATCATGACATCCGGAGGAAATGAGAGATGTGGCTGCTCTCACCTACTCCGGATGTAAGTTACGTGTGTAAGAGGGGAGAGTGAAGCCAGCGCTGATTGGCTGTAGGGATTGCGTGACATAATGTCATGCAAGCCCCGGGAGAGCCAATGCTGACACCGCTGCCAGAGGTGACATAAAAATGGGCTGTCTGAGTAGTGGAGAACCTTTTTACCTGCACTCCTCCTTATTCCTGCCTGTGATACAGATATTACTTACACCAGTTCAGCATATTTACCTGTTTATAACTTGTGCAGGCCTAAGATATTCAGACTGCTAGTCATTACTGACGTATGCATATCCTTCTCCAGTAACATCTAGACTCAGTGGTAACTAAATGGTCACACGTGTGATGTAGGACTATTACTAGGCTCCTAAACCTTGTGAACAAGGGATCTGTAGGAGATCAGAGGAGTGTTCTGGCTTTGAGCCCTTCACCTAAACTTCTCCACCTCTATCTTCTCAATTCCTGTGGCCACTATTACATGAGGACATAACCAGGGTTTATATTTGTCTGTAAATTGTTGCCTTCAGGTACAGAACTGGAACAGTGAGATCCTGGTAAAGCAGAAACCTCTTCTATCCAAACCGTCTGCCAAGCTCATGTTTGTCAATAGGCTCAAGGGCAAGAAGTTTAAGAACAGCGCATCCAAAGTCCTGCAAGATGCCAGCAACTCTTCAGATGCCAACAGGAAGATGTCCAATTCACAGCGGGTACGTTTTTTTTCTTTTTTCTTTTAAGTAGTAAAGGAAACCTGTCACCAGAGAAAATGCTATAAACCTGCATATTCAGGGTACATCTGCAGGTTAATAGCGTTAATAACCTGCCCAGCGCCTTCACTTACCCAAACATTGCAGGGAGAAAATGAACTTTATTCCCCCGGCAGCATTCAGGTTTCAGCCATGAGGACTGTCAGCCCTGGTTCAGTCACCGCTCTAAGTATAGAGAACCGAGCCGCCGGCCCGGACTGTTACTGGCACTATATTAGGGCCGGCTGTTCATTTGATGTGTGACGTCCCCTAATGGAGGGGGAGCAGCTCCAGCGTCATAGTTACAGCTACTGTGAGGATGGGAAACTGCACTGTTAATGTTATCCCAATCGTTTGCGAAGGTATGAGCATTATGATAATGTATTTCCCCAGTGTACCCCTTTAATGCCATGCTTATACATCATAGACCTGTCAGGGAGCGCTCTCTACAAATGCCTGGTGGCCTCTCTCCACCCGATGCCCTTGAGTGACAGTCTCTGCCTATACACACATACATTTACAAATTGTCTGCACTGCTAGAACGTCTCTTGCTGCGGTGTTGAAGGTTCTTTATTATCCACTACTCGTTTCAATGCTGTACTGCATCTCTATCCATTGTAAAGCAGTGACACGGTGGGCCTGCTTATAGTCAGTGCGGGGGGCGAGGATACAGCCGCTGCTCTGTCTACAGAGAGGAAGATGAAACCGCCACCACCCCTGTGACTCAAAAGACCAAGCCTGTCAGGGCCCTCCGTGCGGCAACTGCACAATGTGGGACCTGCAGGTTAACCCCGTATTTGCAACTTACTAGTGTTTCTTTGCATAACGGGTTCCCTTAAGACTGGCATAGTGCACACTAGGTAATGAAGTGCTTGCCTGGAGTACAGACTCCTGACCCGTTAAGGCCTCTTTCACACTTGCGTCGTTTGGCCTCCGTCACAATGCGTCGTTTTGGGAAAAAAACGCATCCTGCAAATGTGCCCGCAGGATGCGTTTTTTTTCCCATAGACTTGTACTGCCGACGGATTGTGACATATGGCCATACATCGCGTCCGTCGTGCACTGGATGCGTGGTGTTTTGGCTGACCGTCGTCACGAAAAAACGTTCAAGGGAACGTTTTTTCGTATGTCGGGTCCGCCATTTCCTACCGTGCATGCGCGGCCGGAACTCTGCCCCCTCCTCCCCGGGACTTACAATGGGCAGCAAATGCGTTGACAAACTGCATCCGCTGCCCACGTTGTGCCCAATTTTCACAACGTGCGTCGGTACGTCACGCTTAGCGACGGACCCGTACCACGCAGGTGTGAAAGTAGCCTAAGTGGTGTGTGCCACTAGATGAATCAGGGGCATCTGGCACCCACTGTTCGCGTCCAATAGGAATGTACGCCATCCTGCCTAAATTGGTGGGCCTGTCTGAGACTGGCGTGTAAACACCAACTGTTGCAATATTTTTGCGCAAAAAATATCGTGACCTCAGATTTCTGGTGTAAGCACCTGAATGAATCGGCCCCTATAGGTGTAAGTGTTACCCAGCAATAAACACTGGCGCAGAAGGTCCCCTGTCACTAGGGTGCTGTGGTCGTCTTCATAGACACCAGTATAACAAGAGGCTGTTTTATCAAGCCAGCCCCTGACCTCACATATTCTGCGGGGGAAGTCTTATACTGTGGGTGGTGTCACGCAGTTTGCCCATTTTTCCACAAGGGAGGGGCGCTGCTCTTTCTTGCGGCTCTCTGCTCTGGCTAATAGCCATTTGATGGCACCTTGATTTAAAGTCTGTATGGAAAGTTGATATGTGAAAACTCCACGTTTATCACCTAAAATTGAAATTACTAGTAAATATGTTACCAAGTCCTGATTTGCAAATCTCCTTTGTGATGCAGAAATCTGTTACTTAAAGGGAGTTTGCACAAATGACTGATGAAACAAATATGATAATGAGGTGCTTGGTGCACACAGTCGTTAAGTGCACCTTCCCATCTACTTGCTTTGCATCTCTTCCACGATTGAGAGCTCTGACTTTATTGGAGTTAGAGGATGGCGGAGATGCATGGGAAAACGAGTAGGTGGGAAGGTGCAGTGACCTGCTTAGCCACACCCAGGGTGTACTGAGCACGTCATTAGCATCTAAATAAAGGACGTCTGACAAACACTGCAATAGTTTTGGGAAACTAAAGGAACTATTGGTACGGCTACTACCCCGCTGTCTGGCATTGGTCATATACCTGATGTCATGTAGACAACACGGCCGGAAGCCAATCTGTGAGCTCAGCGGTTCGGCCATGTAGCTGGAACACAGAGCTGCTGGGCTCACGGACTTCCGCTGGGCTCACGGACTTCCGCTGGGCTCACGGACTTCCGCTGGGCTCACGGACTGCCGCTGGGCTCACGGACTTCCGCTGGGCTCACGGACTGCCGCTGGGCTCACGGACTGCCGCTGGGCTCACGGACTGCCGCTGGGCTCACGGACTGCCGCTGGGCTCACGGACTGCCGCTGGGCTCACGGACTGCCGCTGGGCTCACGGACTGCCGCTGGGCTCACGGACTGCCGCTCTGCTAATTTGTTCTTTAACGCAGTTGTTACTGATAACCTTTGTTCTTTATTGTTGGTACACCGCCTAGGTCATGTAGCGCTATGTGGGGCTCATTCGAACAGTCCGCAATTTGCCCACTGGGCAGTGACAGTGGTTCAAGAATTATACCCCAAAGGAGGTTCATTGTGATACAACCTCACTAGTTGGATTTTGTAATGGTGACGTTTCGTGATGCCCATCTCCCTAATACAATTTATTTTAAGAAAAAACCTATCACCAATTAGAGCATGTTAAACTGGACAATTGGCTGCAGAGAGGAATAAAATGTACATTTTACTTTTCACGTGTGTTGCGGACATATTAGTAAACATTAGTAGCTTGTAAAGTTAAGATTGTAAGAGTGCATAAGATTCTTCTTTGAGGAGTCTACTTTTTTTTTCACCTTGTATGATGATGACGACAAATCACAAGCAGGAGGTATCATGCAGGGTAAAAAATAAAACTGCTACCGGAGATGGTTGTAACAGGCTTTTTCATGTTGTGACACACAGCTCTGCTCTCCTTACCAAACTCACTGCCAGCATTGGCTGTGATGGGGGAAGGGAGTACATCAGCCATGAGAAACAACTCTGCAGCCCTCAACTGACCACACAGTTCTACTTTACACCCCCTAAGTGCACACTGACAGTGCCATGAGATGAGAGCTGCAAGAGGTGTTTACTAGTGATGAGCAAGTATACTCGTTGCTCGGGTTTTCCCCAGCACGCTTGGGTGATCTCCGAGTATTTGTTAGTGTTTGGAGATTTAGTTTTCTTTGCCGCAGCTGAATGATTTACAGCTGTTAGCCAGCCTGATTACATGTGGGAATTCCCTAGCAACCAGGCAACCCCCGCATGTACTCAACCTGGCTAGTAGCTGTAAATAATTCAGCTGCCGGGATGAAAACTAAATCTCCGAACACTAACAAATACTCGGAGATCACTCGAGCAACGAGTATATTCGCTCATCTCTAGTGTCTACCATGACACACAGCTCTGCTCAACTCCCCTCCTACACTTGTAAGCACTGATGACGGCAGTGAGATCAGTGATGAGAGCAGGGCTCTGTCATTACATGTCTCACATAGAGAGAACCTGTCCTAAGCTTTTTGAAGGTCATTTTATTTCCTCCCATGACCTCTTTGTCTTATGATTGGGCAATATCATGCAGGGAAAAAGGTACCCCTCCCCCCCCCCCAAAAAAAACAGGATTTTTGGTTGCTTACCGTAAAATCTGTTTCTCGGAGCCTTCATTGGGGGACACAGGAACCATGGGTGTATGCTGCTGCCACTAGGAGGCTGACACTATGCAAATAAAAAGTTAGCTCCTCCTCTGCAGTGTACACCCCACCGACAGGAAGTAGGATCTTCAGTTAGTGAGAAAGCAGTAGGAGAAGCAACGTGTAAAAGAGAAGGATAATATAATAATAAACTTTATATAGCGCCAACAAAATCCATGGCGCTTCACAGATTAACAGCTTCAAACACTCAGAGTGTTCAAAGAACTCAAACGTAGACAGTAAACAGAGCTGTTCAACTTGGGAGGGTGCTGTGTCCCCCAATGAAGGCTCCGAGAAACAGATTTTACGGTAAGCAACCAAAAATCCTGTTTTCTCTATCGCCTTTCATTGGGGGACACAGGAACCATGGGACGTCCCAAAGCAGTCCCTGGGGTGGGAAAAAACAGACTTCCATCAGGCCAGAGGACTCACCACTGCCGCCTGCAGGATCCTTCTGCCCAGGCTGGAGTCCGCCGTAGTTCGGCGAAACGTGTGGATGGAAGACCAGGTTGCCGCTTTGCAAAGCCGTCGGCGAAAGCCCTGTGACGTACCGCACTGGAAGCGCCGACTGCCCGGGTAGAGTGAGCCTTCATCTCAGGAGGGGGCCCTCTGTGCTTGACCCGGTAAGCTTCCAAAATTGCCATTCTGATCGAGTGAGCAATCGTCGCCTTGGAAGCCGGCAGGCCTCTACGCACGCCATCAGGGATGGCGAAAAGAGAATCCATCTTTCGGAAAGCGGCCGTGCTAGCCAGGGAGATCCTCACTGCCCTGACGAGGTCCAGCCTGTTCAACGATCGCTCCAGAGGATGAGTCGGAGCTGGACAAAAGGAAGGTAGAACGAAGTCCTCGTTGAGGTGGAAAGATGAAAACCACCTCGAGAAAGGAAGGAAGGCGGAGGCCTGGGACCACCTTATCCTGGTGGAAAAATCAAGAAAGGAGGACGGCAGGAAATGGCCGTCAACTCAAAAACGCGGCGGATCGAAGAGATGGACCTGAGAAAAGCCACCTTCCGAGATAGAACTGACAGGGAAAACTCCCTGAGAGGCTCAAAGGGGGGAACCCCTAAGAACAACCAACACAACCTTTAAATCCCATGAATCCACAGAGGCCCTGAACGGAGGGACAGCGTGGACTACTCCTTGAAGGAAAGTCTTAACCTGTGGCTGAGGAGATAAAGTCTTCTTAAAGGGAAGAAGAGCGCAGGAACCTGGCCCTTTTGAGAACTGAGAGCGAAGCCCGAATCCAGTCCTGCCTGAAGGAAAACCAAATGGAAGGCAGGGAAAAGGGACATAGGTGAAAAGCGGTTGGACTCGCATCAGCGAAAGTAAGCCTTCCAGGTACAATAGTAGATCCTGGAAGAAGACGAAGGCTTCCTAGCCTGGATTATAGTGTGACTCATCCGGGCCGAAAGGCCGGACACTCTTAAAAACAGTGGAGTACACATCCACGCCGTTAAACTGAGCGACCGATAATTCGGGTGGCAGATCGGACCCTGAGACAGCAGATCGGGTCTGTTTGGAAGGCACCAGGGGTGTCCGCGGGAAGATAGACGATGTCTGCAAACCAAGACCTCCAGGGTCAATCCGGGACGATCAGAATGACCGGCACCCATCCCGCCTTGATCTTTTTCGACAGCTTGGAAAGCAATGGAAGGGGTGGGAACCGATAGGGGAGCAGGAACTGCGACCAAGGAATGGCCAAAATGTCAACACCACTGTGAGGGGATCACGGGACCCTGGGCCGACCCGAGGGACCTCCTGTTCAATCGGGACGCCATGAGGTCCACCTCTGGAGTCCCCCATCGAAGAGCAATCCGACGGGAAACCTCCTGAAGTACCATTCCCCTGCCGCGAGGCCCTCGAAGCCGAGGAAGTCGGCGGCCTAAATGTCCACGCCGGGGACATGCACTGCGGAGCTCACCAGGACCGTTGCCTCTGTCCAAAGGAGGATCCTGGAATCTCGGCCGAGGCCAGAGAACGCCGAGTCCACCCCTGGTGGTAGACGTATGCCACTGCTGTGTCATTGTCTGTCTGGGTTCGAATTGGCAGGCTGCTGAGAATCCTTACCCAGTGAAGGCAAGACGGAAAGATGATCCGGAACTCGAGAACACTGATCGGCAAAGAGGACTCCTGCGCCGACCAACAACCCTGAAAGAACAGGAGACAAAGCCCCGCGCCTCCGCCGAGCGGGCTGGCGCCCGTCGTCACCACCTGCCAGGGAACTGGAAGGAAGGATATGCTGAGAAGGATCTACTCTGGGATAAGAGAAGTGACCTCGGCCACCAGTCGAGGAACCATTTGACCCGGGAGAAAACCGGATCGGACGATGCAGGGAGAAGACAGACCTGTCCCCTGTGATAGAATAGCCTGCTGAAGAAGTCTTGAATGAAACGGGCGAAGGGAAAATTGCTTCCGATGTTGCAACCAACCTCCTTAGGGCCTTTAAGGCCCATCGGAAAGGAGGGGAGCCGAGAACCCTGGAGCAAGTGAACTTCCTGACAAAGGAGGGATATCTTGTCTTCGGGAAGGAAGACTCTGGTCCGACAAGTGTCGAAGAACATGCCCGGAGATACGAGGCGCTGAACAAGACGGAACTTCTTCCTGTTGACGAGCCACCCGCAACAGTTAGAATGTCGGGAAAGATGGATAGACTTTCGGGAGCCTGAAACCGAAATTCCTGAGCCTCCATGGAAGCGATTACTGAACGAGGGGATATCGTCCTGAAGTGTCTCCGACGAAACTTCTTGTTCAGCAAATTGAGATCTGGACTGGGACGACCCTTGTCGTTCTCTGTCAGTACAAAAAGATTCGAAGAGAAGCCTGTGAACCGTTCCTGTTCTGGGACGGGAACGATTACTCCGGATTTAAGGAGGGAAACAATGGCAGTAAAGAAAAACCGGGACTAGAGCGGGGTCTCTCGTAGGTTGGGATTTGAAGAAAACGATCCCAGGACCGTGAAAAGAAGATTTTGTGTCTAGAGGGAACAGGTGCCCTGGCCCATGCGACCTCTGCTGAGGAGACCCAGACGTCCCTGAGGAACAGGAGACGGTTGCCCAGTCTGAGAAACGGGCTGGGGTCTAGTCGTGGGTCATGCCTAAGTGGAACTTCCAGTCCTGGACCTGGAGAATCCACCTTAGGAGTAGCGGGCACGCCAGGGAAGAGTGAGCCGAAGAAAACCTTCTTCTCTTGTGGCCTCTGCAGTTGCGAAGAAGAATCTGATGCTGCAAACTACGAGAAAGGTCGAAAAGACCAAAGTAGCCGCCTAAGGGGAAGTAGGTGAGGTCTGGAGAAGGGGACTGGTGCCACCAGTGGCGTCCTTAATAATTTGGTCCAGCTTGGAACCGAAAGGACGTGAACCTTGAAAAGGCAGGCTAGTGAGGGACTTCTTCGATGACTCTTGAGTCAAACAGTGCGACAGCTGGCAACGACATTACTGGGCGCCCGTGCGGCAGAAGACGCGACGTCCCGGGAACAAATTATTCCCCGGCATGAGTAATCTGGGTGGCAAGTTCCGCCAGCCGGCCTGACGGAGCTCCAGCTTGAATGCCCCAACAGAGTTGTTTAGCCCCTCAGATACAGACTTCGAAACCCATGAGGAAGCCAAAGCCGGGCATTGGGATGATGCGGCAGTTTCGAAGGCCGACTTCACGAAGGATTCCATGATCCTATCGATGGAATCTTTCAGAGCCGCCCACCGGACAGCGTAAGGACTGTGTTGGCGGCAAGTCTAGCGGTCGACGGATCCACAGGGGGAGAGGTCGTTCTCTAACGCCTCTCATTCCGGTTGGCAATGAGATCCGGAGGAAAGAGATATGAGACTCCAAGACGCTTGTCTCTTTGAGAACGTCTGGTCGAATTCGCTCTCTCTGGCCAGAAGCTCCTCGAATTCAGGATGAGGAGCAAATACCTTGGGAGGTAGTTTAGACCGTCTAAACGAAACCGCCTGATCTGCGGGTTTCGTAGAGGAATCTTCGATGCCACAGGTCTGATTGGTCGCTCCAATGAGGCTTTGAACCATATCCCTCATGTTAGCGATTTGGTTCGAATCCGGCCCCAAATTATCCTCCGAAGGCGCATCAGAGAAGCCTCGCCTGACTCAGCGGATGAGGATCGGGAGGACGCCGACCGCAGAGGAGGACCGAGTGGCGAGATGGAGCGAGAAGAGGACTCAGACCGGCGTTCCTGTCTGGACCTTTTGCAGCTAGCCTTGGAAGGCTTGGACGGAGCTTCCTGCGACCCGGTGGCTACTGCGGGGGTCTGCAGGGGTAACCGATCCAGCACGGAAACCAGGGTTTGAGACACCCCTGTTAAATTGGCCACCGATTGAGACAGAGAGGAGGCCCAGCCTGGGATGGGTATCACTCTGGGGCGGATCGGCTGGGGGATCCTGGGCGGTGGGAACAATCGGGTTGCTGCAGGACAGACATAGCGGAGTGTCAGTCTGCGGTGCAGAGCTACTTACGGCAGACGAAATCCGGAGGAAGCTGTCCGGCTAGATGGTATGGACCTCCGGCGAGAAATAGACCCTTAGGCAGGAGGGTGGTAAGGCCTGCTGCCGTAATCTTGATCGATCTGCGTTGCTTAAAATTAACTTTCATTGCTGGGGTTCGAACTCACAGCTCTCTGTTTGCAAGCCTGCACACCTTACCACTGTACTATCTCACTCTCTTGTTCCGGAGGAGGGGACTCGTGGTTCAGGAGTCCCAAGATGGCGCCGGTGGGAGGAGAAAAGGCGGTTCTCAGTGAAATTGTCGGGCGGGAGAAAAGCCCGCCCGACGAACAAGGAAGGGGGGCGGAGTCCGGCACCGGAAGTAGGCCCAGGCAGAAGCCGGGGCCTAAATTAGCGATCGGTGACCGGCATGGAAGGGCCGCAGCGGAGAACCGTGCGCCGCAGAAGGCGATGGTGAGCGGCCGCCTACAGCGGCGGGAGTAGCGCAGCCGCAGGTCCCAAGCGGTGTGGCGGTCTGGCAAGCCGCCGCGCTGAGGGAGGATGAGCAGCACTGTAAGCGGCCAGAGGGACGCAGCTGCAGTGGGCCCGGAGCGATGCGGCGGCCGGCAAAGCCGCCGCGCTGAATAGAAATGAACGGCCGCATACAGCGGCCGGAGCAGGGAAGCCAGAGAGGGCCGAAGCGATGTGGCGGCTGGGAAGCCGCCGCGCTGAAAAGAACGGCCGCATACAGCGGCCAGAGCGATGCGACGCAAAGCCACCACGCAGAAAAGAAATGAACAGCCGCAAACAGCGGCCGGAGCAGGGGAGCCACTGAGGGCCGAAGCCACCGCGCTGAAGCTGGGGCTAGGAAGCCTGCAGGACCCGAGGCGGAAATGTCCCCCCCCCCCGAGCAAGGCCACGCAGATAGCGTGCCTGGACAAGAAGCGGCGCGGTGGTCCGTAAAGGCAGCCGCGCCGGAACAGGGAGGCCGCATCCACGGAAGTGGCGCGGCTGAAAAGAGATGCGATTCGCATCAGAAAACCCCCCTAAATAGGATTTTTTTTTTTTTTTTTTTTATTTCTGGGATCCAGGGAAGCCACAGGGTGGGGCGGGAAAATACTCACCTAAAGATCCCCCGCCGGTACTAACCTGGAAGGAATGAGACGTCCACGGAGCTGATGGACGTCCTCGTCTCCTCCGACCGACAGGCTCTGGTGGGCGAGTGGGTGGGGGACGGAGCCAGGACCGGACTTCTGAGCACGCTTGTGTGCTAGGATCTTGGTCCTGGAGAGGAATCTATGAGGATACGGGGTGGCAGTACACGCCGTACTCATAGTCCGCATAGTGGGACTACAGGTGTGACTGTTGACCCTGTATCCCTCCGGAAAAACCTGAAAGGAAACGACGCACATTGAGGTAGATAAGGGTCTAATGAAAGACCCGTGTCCACCTCCTACTGACACTAAGCTAAACTGAAGATCCTACTTCCTGTCGGTGGGGTGTACACTGCAGAGGAGGAGCTAACTTTTTATTTGCATAGTGTCAGCCTCCTAGTGGCAGCAGCATACACCCATGGTTCCTGTGTCCCCCAATGAAAGGCGATAGAGAAAGACTTTCTACTAACGCCCCCTTGGTTATAGTGGAAGTTAGAATCTAACCTTTAAAAGCTGACATCTCCGCAGCAGACATTAGACATAACATTTCTTCATCTCTGCAGCCCTTATTCCATGGTGGGGCCAAAGTCCTCTGCACTTGTTTCCGTTGTTCTGTAAACCATTGGTGTCTAACATGAATTCCAGCTTACAGGCCAGTTTGCTGGGTTCAGTGTATGTTGCACCGTTCCATGGACTGGTTTAGGTTGTACTAACTGATATCCTTTATTTCCAGAAGTCTGCCGCTCCAGACAGTATTGGAGATGAAGGATTCTTTGATCTTTTGAGTCGATTTCAAAGCAACCGAATGGATGATCAGAGGTGCAGTTTGCAGGGCAGAAGCCTCCTGAGTGTGCCCACAGCTACATCAACGCCTCCCAAATCCATGAGAAAATGTACGTTCCTCGTAAACTATCTGAAATATTGCACTTGTATATCACAGGTCTCATTTATTCCAGCATTCCGAGATTCTGTCTGCAGTCTCCCATCACTTGAATTGGTGATTATAGTGTTGTTACATATAGATGGCCTTCAATATTTATGTTCCTGATATAACAAAAATAAGCATAATGGTAGGAAAAGATTGGATATTTTGATTTAATGAGTGGTGGTAAAATAACACATCCAAATTGGTAGAAACCTGATGTTGTAAGAAGAGACTTGACATAATGGAGGCTAACTGACCACCAAAGACTCCGTTCACACTGGTCACTGGTGTAATTTCTTCTATTTGTACAGAATATATCTATTAAGCTTCGCCCCTTTTCCTTTAACCAAGGGATCAGGTTTCTTTAAAGGGAACCTGTCACAACCCCCCCTCCCTTCCCCCCTCAGGTACTAAACTGTAACTAAAAGAGCCACCTTGTGCAGCACTAATGCAAGTGCTCTTTTAATATAAGGCGGCTCTTTTAGTTATGTCAGGCTGGCTGCGCCTGTGCGGCCGCGCTGCCCTAGATCCCGCCCCGCAGTGTCTTCTTATTTATTCACACTGCGGGGCTGGGATTCGTGGGCATGCGCAGTGCCTCTCACTCCTCTCCCTCCGCCCTCTTCAGACTGTGTGGCGTCAGCTGATCGCCGTGGCATGCGCTTAGGGATTAGCTGACGCCGCACAGTCTGAAGAAGGCAGAGGGAGAGGAGTGAGAGGTGAAGATATGCGCAGCGCATGCCCATGAATCCCAGCCTCGTAGTGTGAATAAATCAGAAGACACTGCGGGGTGGGATCTCGGGCAGCGCGACCGCACAGGCGCAGTCAGCCTGACATCAAATGATGTCAGAAGATGGGCAGCGCTAACTGCGCATGCCCAAGGGATAACATAACAGCGCAGGCTCCGGGACAGATTCAAACAACGCTCAGGAGGTGGCGCCCAGCGCCAAGGGGTATGAATGACGGCTGTGCTGCGTCTAATGAGGGGGGAAAGGCCTGCCTCCGGGACGGTTTCACGGTATGAGGGGACACATTTTATAAGTGTTTATTTTGGCGGGTGCAAGGAGCATAACTGTCCAAATGCAGCATTAGTGCTGCATAAGGTGGCTCTTTTAGTTACAAACGCCTGGAGAGGGGTGACAGGTTCTTTTTCAGACTGGAAAAGAAAAAAAGTGTGAACAAAGTGTTGTATCTTTATTGTTCTGACCCCAAATCAGATTACGGGGATCATCAGTGAAGCCAAATTGTGGAAATATTAACCCTACTATAACAGGCTAAATCATTTGCCTCCAGCGAGAGCCCATTATAAGCCGGCTGCTATCAGCAGAAGTGTTCTACTCTGTTTCAGTCTTGAAGCCAATGCCAAAAGTGGAGCATAAAGGGAATGGGCAGACTCCACTTCTTAACTGTCTGGTCAGTGATTTGTGATTCCTTTTCTCTGCAGCCTTATCTGCGTCTGCTGTATCCCCTCACACGGATGAGTTTCTGGACCTCCTAGCCAGCTCCCAGAGTCGGAGGCTGGATGACCAGAGGGCCAGCTTCAGCAATCTACCTGGTCTGAGAATTGGCCAACAGCACAGTAACTCCGTCCTGGGCCACCTGATGACCACTGAGAACAGAGAGCCAGATGACGATTTCTTTGACATGCTGGTCAAATGCCAGGTAAATAGATCATATAGAACGTCCTGCAAGTTTTTTTTATTTTAATAAATGTCCTTAGGCTTGATGTTGAGCCATGGAGACTTGATAGATGAACGATCTGTAGGAAGATCGATCTTGTGCAACCCTAGAGTAGTCTCCGCAGTTTCCTTGATAGTATGAAGCCATCAGGTTGCTGGTCTTCCTCTTGCATCTCCATTGTAACCATAGAGGTCCTTGAGACCTCTATGGTTACTGATGACCGGTGGCTGTGAGCGCCACCCTGTGGTCGGCGCTCACAGCACACCTGCATTTCTGCTACATAGCAGCGATCAGCAGATCGCTGCTATGTAGCAGAGCCGATCGCGTTGTGCCTGCTTCTAGCCTCCCATGGAGGCTATTGAAGCATGGCAAAAGTAAAAAAAAAAAAAGTTGAAAAAAATGTTAAAAAAATAAAAAAAATATAAAAGTTTAAATCACCCCCCTTTCACCCCAATCAAAATAAATCAATAAAAAAAAAATATAAAATCTACGCATATTTGGTATCGCCGCGCTCAGAATCGCCCGATCTATCAACTAAAAAAAAGCATTAACCTGATCGCTAAACAGCGTAGCGGGAAAAAAATTAAAAACGGCAGAATTACGTTTTTTTGGTCGCCGCGACATTGCATTAAAATGCAATAACGGGCGATCAAAAGAACGTATCTGCACCGAAATGCTATTATTAAAAACGTCATCTTGGCACGCAAAAAATAAGCCCTCAACCGACCCCAGATCACGAAAAATGGAGACGCTACGGGTATCGGAAAATGGCGCAAAGTTTGGAATTTTTTTTCACCACTTAGATAAAAAATAACCTAGTGATGTTTGGTGTCTATGAACTCGTACTGACCTGGAGAATCATAATGGCAGGTCAGTTTTAGCATTTAGTGAACCTAGCAAAAAAGCCAAACAAAAAAGTGTGGGATTGCACTTTTTTTTGCAATTTCACCGCACTTGGAATTTTTTTCCCGTTTTCTAGTACACGACATGCTAAAACCAATGATGTCGTTCAAAAGTACAACTCGTCCCGCAAAAAATAAGCCCTCACATGGCCAAATTGATGGAAAAATAAAAAAGTTATGGCTCTGGGAAGGAGGGGAGTGAAAAACGAACACGGAAAAACGAAAAATCCCAAGGTCATGAAGGGGTTAAAGTTGATTGTTCAAAATGGTCTAAACTTTATTTTACTTGGTTTGGCAGATTCAAAATTCTTAAAATGAATGTTCTCCCTCACATATTCTATCTTTTTCAAACTCTCCCCATTAAAGTGCCTAGCTCCTTTATCAAATCTATAGTGTCCATACAAATAGGTTTCCTATGGGCCAGTAAAGCAGCTAGACTCCAGCGATCCCTCCTATGTAGACCAAAAAGTCTAGGTGGATTGGGCCTTCCGGATATGAAAATGTATCATCTCTCTAGGTGGATTGGGCCTTCCGGATATGAAAATGTATCATCTGTCTGCTCATATGTGTAGCGTTCTAGATTGGTGCAGGCACACTTCGGTGACGCCATGGGTACAAATAGAAGAAGGCTTTTCAGAGGTCACTATAGCGGCTCTCCCCTGGTTACCTTCCATTTCACAAACATCGGTAAAATCTTGCCCTACAATTAGTGCTACATTCTATTGCTGCTCCAGAGATACGCAAACTTCTCCTTCTCATTCCATCTCCTTTATTGCCTGTTATCGGCTCTACAGACTTCTCCCCTGGTCTGTCAGACCCTGTTTTCGGACTTTGGATCTCTCAGGGAAAGTTTAGGGCCTTCCAGATTGGCGTAGATAATGATTGACCTCCATTAGAGATACTTCAAGCTATTATTGACCCCTTGACACTGGGCACATGTCGTTCTCTCCAACTCAGTCACTTTGTTTACTCCTTTCCAAACTACGCTCAATACACATGATCCCTTTCCGCTTTTAAAACTCTTTGTATGGGAGAGGGGGTGATACATCATGCACTTTCTTCTGTACACCCAATTCTAACTAACCCAATGGACCAGCTTCCCCCCAGATTTTTAACACAATGGGAAGAGGCATTGAGGACTGAGGCTATGTTCACACGTTCCTGATTTCCCTCCTTTTTTTTCAGGACTAAAAACCGCAGCTCTTGGCAGAAAACGCAGGTCCTTTTTTTGATGCTTTTTTGGTGCGTTTTTTGATGCAGTTTTCTATGCAGAGTCTGTGTGTTTTCTAGGAAGTTTTTTAGGGTTAAAATGGCTGAAAATACCCTACCCCTACCCCTATTCTAACCTTAGTGGAAAACAAAAAAAAAAAATTCTTAATTTTTTTTATTGTCCCTACCTATGGGGGTGACAAAGGGGGGGGGGTCATTTACTATCTTTTTTATTTTGATCACTGAGATAGGTTATATCTCAGTGATCAAAATGCACTTTGGAACGAATCTGCCGGCCGGCAGATTCGGCGGGCGCACTGCGCATGCGCCCGCCATTTTGCAAGATGGCGGCGCCCAGGGAGAAGACGGCCGGACGGACACCGGGAGGCCGGGTAAGTATAAGGGGGGAAAATGAGGGCGGGGGGTGGGATTGGGGCACGGGGGGCAGCCACACTGCAGCGGTTCTGCACCACAAACCGCAGTAAAACCCGCAGATATATTTTTCATCTGCGGGTTTTACTGCGGGTTTGACCTCACAATGGAGGTCAATGGGTGCAGAACCGCTGCAGTTCCGCAAAAAGAAGTGACATGGTGGTACTTTTTTACCGTGGCTATTCAGCGCGGCTTTTTCCGCGATGTGGGCACAGCAGTTCCTGTTTTCCATAGGGTACATTGTAATGTACCCTGCATGGAAAACAGCTGCGGACCCGCAGCGGGAAAATCGCGGCGATTCCGCATGAAAAAAAGGATGGTGTGAACATGGCCTTAGGCATCACTCTCTCCATGGAACAAAGGGAAAGGGTGTTGTCCTTGGTGCATAACTCTTCGATAAATTCTCGGCTTTAGGAAGCTAATTTCACGCTTCTTTCACAGTGGTACAGGGTTCTGGTTAAGTTGAACAAAATGTTCCCCTCTATTGACACTAAAGGTTGGAGATGTGGATCAGGTGAGGGAAATTTCCTTCATATCTTTTGGTCCTGTCTGGTTTCCCAACGTTGTGGACCAAAGTGAAAACGATTATCCGGTCTGAAATGGATCCTGAACTATTCCTTCTACAGCTCTGTGAGACTTCCGTTTACTCCTACAAATGGTCTCTGCTAAAATGTTTGGTGATTGCTGCCACAGCTTATACTCCACTGTGATGGGAGAAAGCTAATCCACCTTGCCCGTCCCTCTGTATTTCTAAGGTCAATTATTTCATGTACATGGAGGGCTTGATGACTTCTCTTTACAGTAGATAAAAAACATGGTCCTATTGGATGGAACGCAAGCACTCCAGTGAATATGGTAGACTTGTGCAACTTGACCCTCAGACTTGAATGTCATTGGGGTATTTGTTCGAATGGATGCCTGGATTGGGGTGACTCTCTCCGCCCTCCCATCCCACCCATCCCCTTTTTTTTTCTTTTCTTTACACATTTCTCCCCCTGTCTACTCTTCTTTGTCTTTTTCTTCATGTCTGAAGTTCTGCTCTTCTCTTTGCTCTCCTTTTCCTTCCTATGTTAATATGAAAATTGGACAAAACAAGGTCACAATGTAGATTCTTAATCACATTAGATGTTTTGGAAATATGTCTAATCTATGGCTTTATATATTTGTGGTGTTTAGGTTGTTTCGTTCCTAAATAAAATACCAGCAGTTTTCTAAATTGTCCATTTGTGCTTTAGTACCATGATACATGGTTAATTTGTACTACACAAAAGAAAAAAAATGTGGCCCGCACACTTTTAGTATTAAATGAATGCCCGGGTGCGCAAATGTGCTATGTGGCCAATATAGAAACATATACAGTACATACACGATGCACCAGCAAGTAATAGATGAACTCCAATATTGCTGCAAATGTTAAAAATGTAAAGTTATTTTGTTAGGGTTTTTAGAGCGTAAAAGCCATTCAATCACGTCAAGGTGACGTTTAATATGGATGGACCCTAAACACTAAAGGTCTTGCCTCTCCATGTGCAAAACCAGCCTCATGAAAATGTGGAGTGAAAAAGGAAACCAGACGTGGCTCGCAATTAAGACCTTATGTGGGAAAGATAGGTGGACAAGAGTGCTGAGCTCTGGAGGGGTCACAACCCATGATATGTACTATGCAAAAGAAAAAATAAGACCCACACATAGAGAGGTAAGACATTTAGTGTTTAGGGTCCATTCATTTTGAAAGGTCACCTTGACGTGGTTGGATGTTTTTTGGGCTTTTTGATTAAAAAATAACTAACTTATGTTTTTAACGTTTGTGACAATATTTGCGATCATGTACGCATTAGTCGATGAGTGCTGACAGATCGCGTATGCACATGGTTAATTTGTCATCCTTTTTCTAATGTTTTTCTTCACTGCTTTTCTTTTTTCAAGGGATCACGATTAGATGACCAACGTTGCGCTCCTCCTCCCCCACCCAAAAAAGGTCCTACGGTCCCAGATGAAGACTTCTTCAGTCTTATTCTGCGTGCACAGGCCAAGCGAATGGATGAACAGAGGGTGACATTATCCTCACACCTAAAGAGACCGAACTCAAACTAGATTTAAACAAAAAATGAACAATCAGGGTTTTCATAGTACTGTAATGTGTATACTCTTCTGTAAAATAGAACCATTGCAAGGTACCTTTTCTACTTCATGTGTTCGGGCATTTCCAGTATTACAGTTCCCTCCAGTCATTATATGGCACAACACTGACCCAAAACGTGAAACACTGCCATTGTATGACGATGCTTCGGACAAATGCTACAGATTGGCCAGCATCTCTAATGTCTGGGCTACCAGGGCCTCAGATCCTGTAGGTGTACATACAATAGTGTCTCCTATGGTGGAGACAACCTCGCCTGCTCATACTGTACAGCTTTTCTGTGTGAACGGTTGTATTTCTATGTCTGTGTATATTTGTGTGTATTTTATTAATTGTTCTAAACTATGCCTTTACAAAATAGGGGAAGGGGTTGGTTCAGTGGGGTGAAAGCTTCGCACAGTCAGTTTTGTGTAGACCTTTGCACTTCTTGGAAAATCTGGACGATAAACTAAAGCACTAAAGACTAATATGTAAATATTCTTATCTGGCGTTTAGAAGTAGTTTTAATCTCTTTGTTTGGTTTTATGTTTTGTTTTATACCTGCTTTGCTCAGTGGGTGCCACCTTGAGGCAAAACCATGGTACTGACTTTTGAGATTTTGAAAACAGGAGGCCTGAAAATTCATAGTGGTTAACCCCCGGAGCTTTTTTCGGTTCTGTGTTTTCGTTTTTCACTCCCCTCCTTCCCAGAGCCATAACTTTTTTATTTTTCCGTCAGTATGGCCATGTGAGGGCTTAATTTTTGCTGGACAAGTTGTACTTTTGAACGACACCATTGGTTTTACCATGTCGTGCACTAGAAAACGGGAAAAAAATTCCAAGTGCCGTGAAATTGCAAAAAAAAGTGCAATCCCACACTTGTTTTTTGTTTGGCTTTTTTGCTAGGTTCACTAAATGCTAAAACTGACCAGCCATTTTGATTCTCCAGGTCATTACGAGTTCATAGACACCAAACATGTCTAGGTTCTTTGTTGTCTGGTGAAAAAAATGCCAAACTTTGCTTTACAAAAATTGCGCAATTTTCCGTTACCCGTAGCATCTTTATTTTTCGTGATCTTTGGTTGGTTGCTGACATTTTTAATGATATCACTTTTGTGCAGATATGTTCTTTCGATCGCTCGTTATTGCATTTTAATGCAATGTCGTGGCGACCAAAAACATAATTCTGGCGTTTTTACTTTTTTTTTCTCGCTACGCCGTTTTAGCGATCAGGTTAATCCTTTTTGTTTTGTTTTTTTTTATTATTATTGGTCGGGCGATTTTGATACAAAATATGTGTAAGGTTGATTTTTTTTTTTTTTAATTTATTTTGAATGGGGCGAAAGGGGGGTGATTTTAAACTTTTATGTTTTTGTTTTTTTTCTTCATATTTTTAAAACATTTTTTTTTTAAATTTTGGCGTGCTTCAATAGCCTCCATGGGAGACTATAAGCTGCCACAACTCTATCGCTTCAGCTACATAGAGTCGATGCTCAGATGGCGCTCATAGCAATCTGGCATCAACAACCATAGAGGTCTTACGGAGACCTCAGGTTGTCATGCCGACGCACCGATGACCCCCGATTATGTGACGGGGGTCACCAGTGCGCGCATTTCTGGCTGGAAGCGCTTGTTAAATGTTGCTGTCAGTTTGACAGCGGCATTTAACTAGTTAATAGGCGCGGGCAGATCGTGATTTCACCCGCGCCTATTGCAGGCACATGTCAGCTGTTCAAAACAGCTGACATATCCCAGCTTTGATGTGGACTTGCCGCCGGAACCTGCATCAAAGCAGGGAATCTGCCATCGGATGTACTATTCCGTCTGATGGCAGAAAGGGGTTAATATCCAACTAATTGGGGTTATCCATAGACACTAACCATGTCAATCAAGTCTGTGTAATTCAGAGAGAATCTGTCAGTCCGATATCCCCCAAACTGTATGTGCATGTAGCTCTTCCAAAGACCAGACCAGCAATGCCTTAGGGTACCGTCACACTATAACATTTCGATCGCTACGACGGTACGATTCGTGACGTTCCAGCGATATCGTTACGATATCGCTGTGTCTGACACGCAGCAGCGATCAGGGATCCTGCTGAGAATCGTACGTCGTAGCAGATCGTTTAGAACTTTCTTTCATCGCTGGATCTCCCGCTGTCATCGCTAGATCGGTGTGTGTGACACCGATCTAGCGATGCGATCCAGCGATGCGTTCGCTTGTAACCAGGGTAAACATCGGGTAACTAAGCGCAGGACCGCGCTTAGTTACCCGATGTTTACCCTGGTTACAAGCGTTAAACTAAAAAAAAACAAACAGCACATACTTACATTCTGGTGTCCGTCAGGTCCCTTGCCATCTGCTTCCCGCACTGTGACTGCCGGCCGTAAAGTGAAAGCAGAGCATAGCGGCTGTGCTTTCACTTTCACTTTACGGCCGGCAGTCACTGAGTGCGGGAAGCAGACTGCAAGGGACCTGACGGACACCAGAATGTAAGTATGTGCTGTTTGTTTTTTTTTAGTTTAACGCTTGTAACCAGGGTAAACATCGGGTAACTAAGCGCGGTCCTGCGCTTAGTTACCCGATGTTTACCCTGGTTACCCAGGGACCTCGGCATCGTTGGTCGCTGGAGAGCTGTCTGTGTGACAGCTCTCCAGCGACCACACTACGATTTACCTACGATCACGGCCAGGTCATATCGCTGGTCGTGATCGTAGGTAAATCGTATAGTGTGACGGTACCATTACATGACCAGTCCGTCAGCATTAGAATGGCTATGCAAATGAGGCTGAAGACAGATTCCCTGTAAGACAGGTAGCCGTCCTACAAGTGTGTGACATCACACTGCGGGCAACGCAATTGTCTTCTATGTTGAAAAAAAATTGGTGAAAGATCCGTGAATCTGTTTCTGTTCTTGATCCCCTGAAATGTCGTCATGCTACTTGCAGTCCTCCCCCACTGCCTGCTGTGTGGACACTCTGCTGTCATCACTTCTACCAACAGGTCCACTTTGTTCAGTAAAATCTCTTTTATAGAATATTCGCCTTTTAAGAGCTGCTTTGCTACGGGAAATGCCGGTACTGTCAGTGTTCTGCATGGTCCGGGTTTTAATTTCTGGTTGTGTAATAGTTTTCATGCAATTTTGAGATAGGGGCAAAAAATGGTAAAACCTTGATTTTTCTTACACCACTAATTTGCTTTTTTTTGTACCTTTTTTCTAATGATGTGGACCAGGAATAAAATCCTAGTTTATAGAACACTAATCCTGTGCAGACTTTTTTATTGTCTAATTTATTATCACATAATGTTATAAAAAAAAATCATAGTAATTCATGATAGAAAAAGTAGTAAGGTGTTTGTTATTGACACTATGTGGCAATATATGAGAGCGAGCATTCATTAACGGGAAGCTGTCATCAGAAAATGCCCTATTGGTTAACCTTTTCTCCCCAAGGTGGTTTGCACGTTAATGACCAGGCCAATCTTTATAATTCTGATCATTGTCACTTTGAGGTCATACCTCTGAAACATTTCAACATATCCCAGTGATTCTTTTTCATGACAAATTGTACTTCATGATGATGGTAAAACTGACTTACGTTTTTGTAAAAAAAAACAGGATTTTTGGTTGCTTACCGTAAAATCTTTTTCTCTGAGCCTTCATTGGGGGACACAGGAAACCATGGACACAGGAAACCATGGGTGTATGCTGCTGCCACTAGGAGGCTGACACTATGCAAATAAAAAAGTTAGCTCCTCCTCTGCAGTGTACACCCTACCGACAGGAAGTAGGATATTCAGTTAGTGAGAAAGCAGTAGGAGAAGCAACGAGAAAGAATAACAATACAATAATAATAATCTTTATTTCTATAGCGCCAACAAGTTCCGCAGCGCTCCACAGATATACAGTTTCAAACGCTCAAAGAGTGTTCAAAGAACTCAAATGTTAACAGTATAACAATAAACAAAGCTGTTCAACTTGGGAGGGTGCTGTGTCCCCCAATGAAGGCTCAGAGAAAAAGATTTTACGGTAAGCAACCAAAAATCCTGTTTTCTCTATCGCCTCATTGGGGGACATAGGAAACCATGGGACGTCCCAAAGCAGTCCCTGGGGCGGGAACAGCAGTCAACTCCAATCTAGGTCAGAGGAACTCACCACCGTCGCCTGCAAGGTCTTCCTACCTAAGCCGGCATACGCTTAAGCTAGGCATCGAAGTTTCGCGAACATGTGGAGGACCGATCATCGGTCTGTAGAGGTGCAAGGCAGAGGCCTTATATGTGCACCGCCGGGAGACGCCCACTGCCCGGGTAGAGTGCGCCTTAAACCTGGAAGGAGGAGCACTGCTCTGACCTGGCAAATCTAAACATTGCTGACCGGATTTTGCGGGCATACGTTGATTAGGAAGCCGGAGGGCCTCTCTACGCCGAGCCCTTATACTGAAAAGGGGGCCTTAGCTGGATGGACCCGATAGCGTGAAGAGAGAACGCTACAAAGGACGAGTCCGAGCGGGACAAAGGGAAGGGAATCAAGAATGATGAACAGAACCATGGAGAACCTCGGCAAGGTAAGGGCAGAGCACTGAACCTGTGATCCACAGAATGTACAAAACTGCTGCCACAGACTCTGGAAGTGGTTGAGAGCCTGACAGGAAGGTATAAAATTAAAATGGACCCACCCCTCGCAAAAATGCAGGAGTGTCCGATGTCTGAAGAAAGGGAGGACCTGGATAAAGGCTTTCATAAAATAAAGGAAAGCACACGCGGTCCCAGGAGAACCCTGTCTCTCCGAGGACTTCCTTAATAATTGGTTCACGTCGGAGACAAACTGACGGAAACCCTCGGAAGGCCAGCTGTGAGGGACTTCCTAGAGGATAAGTCCTGTCACGCCATAAGCAAATGGTCCTTCGGAAGGGCACCATATTGCTGAATGTCCAAGCAGCACCTGCAGTGGCATCCGCGGAACGGATACCATGCACTTCCTGCAGGATTAAATTAGTCCGCAAGGACAGGGATTTTCTCCGATCGGACTCCATGAAGGGGGCCCTGATGGAGTGGCTTAGCCCATGCGTCTATAAACCTTGCTGTCTAGGTGGAGACAAAGGCAGGGCACAATGTAGCGGCGGACACTTCAATGGCCGACTTTGCCGTGGACTATTAGTTCGTCGTTGGTATCCTTGAGGGATGCTCTCTCTGGAAGAGGAGGACTGGAAAAGCTGGAAACCGGAGGGTCCAGAGACGAAGAAGAGGTCCAGCTCGCAGTAAGTTCAGGAGAGAGGGAATATAGGAAAACCGAGAAGCTTCCCTCTTTGGAACGGCTGGACTAAGGACTTTAAGAGAAAACCCAGAAAAGACCATTAAATTGAAATGACAAGAAAAAAACTTGAGTAGGGTACTGGGAGCCTGCTAGAAAGCATGACAAGATGGGCATTGATAAGCACAATCGGACATGAGCAGTCAAGGGAGAAGAGTCCATGGAAAACTGGAGTATGTCAATTCCATGGGAAGTTGGCCCTATGAAGGAGTACATAGGCCCCGGAAAAAAACTTGACTGCCAAAAGGAAGATCCATACCTATGACGACCTGAGTGACCCTATCCGTCCCGGACCCTCTGGAATGGGAGAGGATTGTAGTGTGTGGATCTACTTACCTAAGTATAAGACACCACACAAACGAGGATAACAATGAAAGGATACGAATCCTGCTGAAGGAAGGAACGTATTATCCCAAAAACCCATCATTGGATCCAGGCGTGGAGCAGCCCTGTACACTGGATGATGCTTGCACAGAGTAAGATCCAATTCCTATCCGAGGTGGGAGAACCTGTTCCTGCCACAGTCGGAAATAAAATCCCGGCACTGCTCGAGGTTGAATCCAGTGTCTGTAAGAAAGAAGAGGTAAGTACTGATGCATAAATAGGAAGCTCTGTATAGAGGTAGTTCAAAGGCCCCTAGAATAGTGCTGTGAACAATCATGAGTCAAGGTATTATATGGGCTCTGACTTAGTAAGAGACAGCCAGAACGTATAATACTGTAAATCATATATGATAGGAGTAACGCACTGGATCGTGCAGATAAATCTAGGACAGCACTGTAAACTTACCTACTGGATAGTTAGTGGTAGGCCCGAATAACCAAACGGAGTGGAAAGGCTCCTGGGGAGCAACCCGCAATTAAGGCCCAGTGCGTGGCTGAAGGAAAACTGCAACCAGTCGGTACCTGACACCGGCGAGTCCGACCTACCTGAAAGTGGACTGGCCACTTATGCTGCCACTGAGGTCCATCCGCCTTGTGGTACGTGCTAGATGTTCTGTTTAGCTGTTAATAGACCACAGACGTTATTGACCGTGAAATACACGGTAAAAGTTGCGGCTCTGACTCACCTGAATGCGGTTGTAACTGCTGCGGCAGTCAACCAGAAGTGATAAATACCGGGCACCTCTCTCTGAGTGGTGATTAAAGGGTAGCCTAGGCAGATGCTGCAAAAGAACCTTAAGAGAGTGATAGAGGGCGTTTCCGACATACCTGACTCTGGAGCAAAAGAGCAGGACCAGTGCAGCAATCGATCTCGGGCACATCTAAACCACTGGAACGATGGCAGGTATTGACTTAGGCTAGGTTCACACTAGCGTTGCGCCGCCCTGCGTCGGCGACGCAACGCGCGACGCACGTAAAAACGCGCGCAAACGCGCGCAAAAACGCGCGCGTTTTGCGACGCGTGCGTCGTTTTTGACGAAAATCGGACGCACAGAAAATGCTACAATGTAGCGTTTTCTTGCGTCCGACGCTAGCGTCGGAAACGACGCACGTGGCGAAAAACGCCACCAAAACAACGCACGCGTCCCCTATGTTAAACATAGGGGCGCGTCGCAACAGCGGAACGCCCAGGCTTTCTAGGAAAGTTCCCACGATCTATGAACATCCAGCAGAGGGCGCCTCACCGCAAATGAAGCTAAATATAGCTCCCAGGCTTTCTAGGAAAGTTCCCACGATCTATGAACATCCAGCAGAGGGCGCCTCACCGCAAATGAAGCTAAATATAGCTCATTGATCTATATTTAGACTCATTCCCCGGGGTTTTGCAGCGAGGAGTAGCATTGCATTAGCAAAGCTCCTTGCTGCAAAATGTTTTAACCCCTTCAGAAGGATTTACATCGTTGGACGTTACAGATCTGCGGAGGGTAAGTATATTGTTGGTTTATTATGTTTTTTCTTTCACAGAACGAGGGTCTTCAGTGACTGGATTGGGCGTAGAATAAAATACTCCAACAACCATTGTTTTTATTTCATTAAAATAATTTTAAATAATGTGTTTGTGTTTTATTTAACCCTTTACTACAATTGGATTAATAATGGATAGGTGTCATAATTGACGCCTCTCCATTATTAATTAGGCTTAATGTCACCTTACAATAGCAAGGTGGCATTAACCCTTCATTACCCCATATCCCACCGCTACACGGGAATGGGAAGAGAGTGGCCAAGTGCCAGAATAGGCGCATCTTACAGATGTGCCTTTTCTGGGGTGGCTGGGGGCAGATATTTTTAGCCGGGGGGGGGGCAATAACCATGGACCCTCTCCGAGCTATTAATATCTGCCCTCAGTCACTGGCTTTACTACTCTGGCGGAGAAAATTGCGCGGGAGCCCACGCCAATTTTTTCCGCCATTTAACCCTTTATTTTAAGAGCTAGAACGGCCAAATTTTGCAGATACACACTACTGACATTAGTAGTGTGGAATCTGCAAAAAAAATGGAGAGAAGACATGGTTTACTGTACGTAAACCATGTCTCAAATCATGTCGGGTTTTAGGAAGGAGAAAGAAAAAGCCGGTAATTGAATTACCGGCTTTCAAGCTGTATAGCGCTGGAATATTAATATATATACATATATGTGTCTCACTGACATAGAATAGGTATATATATATATATATATGTGTACACATTTATTCTACCTATTCTACTGTAAGCTGTCAGTGTGATTTTACTGTACACCGCACTGAATTGCCGGCTTTTCTCTCTAACAGCGCTGCGTATTTCTCGCAAGTCACACTGCTTGTCCGTGTGTAATCCGTATTTTTCACGCTTCCATAGACTTTCATTGGCGTATTTCTTGCACAGTACGGTGACAAACGCAGCATGCTGCGATTTTGTACGGCCGTAGAAAGCCGTATAATACTGATCAGTAAAATACGGCAGATAGGAGCAGAGGCATAGAGAATAATTGTGCCGTATTTTTTGCGAGTTTTACGGACGTAGTTTCTGCGCTCTTACGTCCGTAAAACTCGCAAGTGTGAAGCCGGCCTAACAAATACTTGGAGTTCACCCGAGCGTGCTGGGGAACACCCGAGCAACGAGTATACTCGCTCATCACTAGTGATGACTATTCAGGGAGGAAGTAGGGAGAGCATGTTATCGTTGCGCACGCCAGAGGTCACAGGGACTCGCCTGGGCATAAGATCACTGAGTGCAGCGCCCATAGAAGGGAGGAAAAGGTACGTACTGTGCAGGTGTGGGATTCCAGCGTCTGAACTGAAATGCAAGGGAGAGGGGTAGTATTATGAGAACGGGGCAGGGGTTTCTGCTAGGCACCGCACGCCCCGGAGCCTGGAATGAATCATTAGCGTAAAGACAGAAGATAACATTTCTCCACAACAAGACCATTAATATGAGGCAGACAAGTAGGACTAGTGTAACATTTCTATTACCTTTATGCCCATATTAATAGGTTATATACATCCCTTTTAGCAGTATACGGTAAGAGCCACCGGCAGCAAAGCTGCAGGAAGAATGATGGCAAAGCCACTTCAGGAAGATAACCACTGACGGGGCAACTTTTAGGCTACTTTCACACTAGCGTCGGAATCTCCCCGTCGCAATGCGTCGGGCAGAGATTCCCGACGCTAGCGTTTAACGCACTGTACAACGGAGGCAGCGGATGCATTTCTCCGGCGAATCTGCTGCCCCATTGTGAGGTGCGGGGAGGTGGGGGCGGAGTTCCGGCCGCGCATGCGCGGTCAGAAAAAGCGGTCCGTCAGGAGCAAAAAACGTTACATGTAGCGTTTTTTGCTCCCGACGGTCCGCCAAAGCACGACGCATCCGTCGCACGACGGATGCGACGTGTGGCAATCCGTCACAATGCGTCAATACAAGTCTATGGGGAAAAAACGCATCCTGCAAGCACTTTTGCAGGATGCGTTTTTTCTGCAAAACGACGCATTGCGGCGGATTGCAGTTAACGCTAGTGTGAAAGTAGCCTTAGACAAAGTGAGGCCCCAAATGCTCATATATTGCACAATCACACACAAACATTTTGGTAGTATTTATATGTGCTGAGCTCAAGCTGCTAAACAAGCGTAATTGACAATATTGAAGTCATTCGACGCTTGTTTCCTGACCACTTTACGCCAGCTGAGGAAGAATGATGGGGACAGAACAATCACTAGTAGATCAATCTGTCCCCATACAGTATCATGTTATCAGCAGCACATCTAATGTTTTCACCGGGTAATGTGCTGCTGAGAACAATTTTTTTTTAGTTTGTGTTTTGACATGGTGTCCATCCTGCTTGAAGCATTATTCATCGCCAAATTACTCCTTTACACTTGCCGTGATTTTGCCGCCCCCAATACATTTCTCTGGGGCCGCAAAAACGGGCCACATAAATTTGTCGGAGTGCCATACGCCACATGGCCGTGAGGGCCGTATTTACGGCTGTGAAAAAATATCGAGCCTGCTTACGGACACAGCCCCCATTGAAAATCAATGGGGCCGCAAAACCAACGGAAGCTTGTTTGTGGAACGCTGTTTTTTTTTTCTTTAATACTTTTTCCCTAGTATTCGAAACCAGAAAAACGGCGATCCGCAAGATTTTTGCGGCAGACTGTGAAAGTTACGGCAATACAGCCCGCAAAAAACCCCACAAAAACTGGCTGCAAAAATCACAGCAAGTGTAAAAGAAGCCTTATGGAAAAATTGTGAGTGAGCCCACTACCGTAGATGAAAAGCAACCCCACGCATGAATGGTCTCGGGATGCTTTACGGTTGGCAGAAACAGGACTCATGATAAAACTCACTCAATCATAAACTAACTTTGCAGGAAATACTGGGGTAGGGGTTATTTTCTCTAATAATGAAAGCCAAAATTGTACACGTTATATTAACCCTTTCACTACCTTGGGATGATCTGTTTGTATGGTTTTTTTTTTTGCTTCCCTTCTTCCCGGAGTCACCATAACTTTTTTTTATTTCTCAGTCAATATGGCCATGTGAGGGCTTGTTTTTTGCGGAAAGAGTTGTAGTTTTGAATGACACCATTGCTTTTACCATATAGTGTATTGGAAAACAAAAAAAAATTCCAAGTGCGGTGAAATTTTTACCATGTTCACTAAATGCTAAAACTGACCTGCCTTTATGATTTCCCAGGTCATTACAAGTTCGCAATACCAAACATGTATAGGCTCTTTTTTTTTATTTAGCTGGTGAAAACCCTCCCAAAAATTGAGCCATTTTCCAAGACCCGTAGTATCTCCATTATTCGAGATCTGGGCTGAGTGCTTATTTTTTGCATGCAGAGCTGATGTTTTTGTCAATACCATTTTAGTCTAGATACGAAATTTTGATAGCCCATTATTGCATTTTATTACACTGTTGCGGTGACCAAAAAAAACCCATAATTCTGGCTTTCATTTTTTTTTTTTTACTCGTTACTCAGTTAACTGATCAGATTAATTCTTTTATATTTTGATTGCGCGTTTCTGAACTCTGCAATGCCAAATGAGTTGGGATTTTTTTGTTTCATTTTGAACAGGCAAAAGGGGGGTGATTTGAACTTCTAGATTTATTTTTAAAAACTTTTTTCTTTCACTCTTTTTACTTGCTTCAATAGTCTCCTTAGGAGACTTGAAGCTGCGATCTTCTGATTGCGTGTGCTACACATTCAGCTCTGCTATGTGTAGTATAAATGATCAGCTGCAATGAGAACCGGCCATGGGGTGGCCATCATAGCTGATCTGTAATGACAACCATGGGGGTCTCCTGCAGAACCCCAGTTGTCATACCAACCCGTCGGCGTCCTGCGATCATGTGACGGGGCACCGATGTGTGGGGTTTGTGATGCGCTTCCAGGCGATGATGTTAAATGCTGCTGTCAAGAGACTGACAGAAGCATTTCACATGTTAACAGCCGTGGGTGGATTGTGATCCCACCAGTGGCTGTTAAGGGCACATGACAGCTGATTGTCATAGCGCAATGCAGAAACAGCCGCTTCAAAGGCTGACTTTGCCAGCGATTCTATAATTCTATCATTGGAATCCTTGAGGGATGCTGAATTAGAAATCGGAAGGACCGTGTTGGAGGACAGTCTGAAGACTGGCGGGTCCACCACCAGGGAAGCAGTCCAGTTAGCGTTGAGCTCAGGGGAGAAGGGATATAGGATGCCGAGATGCTTTCCTCTCTGAAAGCGTCTGGTAGGATTCTCCCTTTCCTTGGCAAGTACCTCCACAAATTCACCGTGTGGGGCAAAGACCTTGGAAGGTGGTTTTGACAGTCTAAATGAAACCGCCTAATCTGCGGGTTCCGTAGAGGTATCTGTGATACCTAAGGTCTGGTTGACTGCAACAATAAGGCTCTGTACCATATCTCTCATGCTAGAGGCCTGTTCTGAATCCAAGTCCGAATCATCCTCTGAAAACAGGACGCCTCGCCTGACTCGGGAGAGGAGGATCTGGAAGAGTGATCTCGTCGTGCCAGACCGGAGGGCGAGATGGAGCAGGAAGAGGACTTAGAATGGTGCTCCTGTCTGGATCTCTTGTGGCCGGTGTTGGAAAGGCCGGACGGAGAATCCTGTGACCCACTGGCAACTGTGGGACCTGGAAGGGGCAATCTGTCAAGCACGGACACCAGGGTCTGCGACACCCTGGAGAGGTCCGCCACAGACTGTGACAGAGAGGAAGCCCACCCAGGGATAGGGGTCTCGGTCTCACCCAGGTTAGGAAGGGACTCCTGGGCGGTGGGTACAGTGGAGTTGCTGCAGCCCAGACAGAGGGGAGAGGACTGACAATGCGCTGAGCATAGAGTCACCAGGTCTTATATAGGCCGGGTGACGCTATGCGGCTGGCCAATCACAGTAATGCCAGTAACTAACATGCCTACGGCATTACTGTGATTGGCAGGCAATATCCGCATGTTTAGTGGCTGATAATCAGCCATGAAACGTGCAGGGCGGGGGAAATCAAGCATGGCACTTAAAGGGAACCTGTCACCCCCCTCAGGCGTTTGTAACTAAAAGAGCCACCTTGTGCAGCACTAACAAGCTGCATTCTGACAAGGTGGCTCTTTTAGTTATGCTCCCTGCACACGCTGAAATAACACTTATAAAATGTGCCCCCTCATACCGTGAAATCGTCCCAGGGGCGGGTCTTTCCCCCCTAATCAGACGCAGCACAGCCGTCACTCCGGGCCTGTGCGCGCCGGGCATCGCCTCCTCTTGCTTCAGTAGCGTCCCTGGCGCCTGCGCTGTAAGTTCGAAGGGTAGCACAACTGCGCATGCCAAGAAAAAATTACAGCGCAGGCGCCGGGGATGTCAATGAAGCAAGAGGAGGCGGCGCCCACAGGCCCGGAGTGACAGCTGTGCTGCGTCTAATTAGAGGGGTTAGACCCGCCCCCGGGACGACGATTTCACGGTATGAGGGGGAACATTTTAGGTGGCACTTTTAGTTACAAACGCCTGAGGAGGGTGACAGGTTCCCTTTAAGTAACCGGATACTTGATGAAGTATCGAGCGTCTCAGGTACCAGGATGCTCGATCAAGTACCGAGCACATTCGCATCATATCACTACTTAGGGTCAAGTGAGATCAAGCCATAAATGTAGAAGACACTGCAATGGATTGTTGAAACATATCTTCATCTCTTTGGTCTAGTGAAAGGTGCCAAATGAGGTAGGGTCTACTAATGTGGGGGGATACTGTAAGAAGTCCAAAGGTGGTGTTATATTTGTCTCCATGATATTGTAATATTGAAGATTTTACATCTTTGATGGCTGCCAGTTGAAACCAGTAACTTCCATCTGTACCCGCAGTCTGTACTGATTCTGTAACCCCTCTGATATGAAAATATTTTTTTTAAGTATCTTCTCTATATGAAGGCAAGTATTCGCTTCTGTGCCCTTCATCCTGAGTGGCTATAGCGCTTGCTAGTCAACTTCATGATGTTGTACGAGGCCTAGCACTTGCCCTTACTGGCCAGAGGTGCCCAAGATACACATTTTTGTTTTCCTTCTTGGCTTTAGAAATGAATCCTGCAGCAGTAAACTGGAATTTTTTGAGCCCATGGACTAACGAACTGGCACACTTTACATTAAGTATACGTTTAGCTTTTTAGCTTCAGCTTCTTTGCTGTGTCAGGCTGTATGGTTTGGTAAGATATTTATTTGGTTGGGGCTCAACTCCTATTACCTGTAAGATCACAACATCAAAATCTGGTTGTACCCCAAGAAGATGAAAAGAGAAACACAGAAGTCCTATGGACACCACAATGGTCTGTCCTCTACTGAATACTTTGGTTATTGTAATACTAGAAACACATTTTAAGCACCTACTCTGACTTCCAGATGTCATACAGGTTTCTACTTGTATAGATTGCTTTATATACAATATGCCTTTAATAGAAATACTCTCAATTGTTAAAAAAAACAAAACAATCTTACTGTTTGGACTCATTCACACATCAATATTTTTTTACATATGCAAAAACTGGTTCTAGTTTCATCAGTGTTTCAGATCTTTGTGTCAGCAGAGTTTGGTTGGTAAAACATCAGAGTTTGATCAGTTTTTCTCAGAAGGAAGAAAAAAAAACTGATGGCGATTTCTCCAGCTTCTCGTATGAAACCGTTTGTAAAAAAAACAAACAAGCGCACAGATGGCATCAGAGTTCTTGTCGATTATTTTCATGGAGCCATAGACTTATTGAAGTTTGTGCCAACACACAGATCAATATAGGACCACTCCGTTGGGAGAAAAAAAAACAAAATCAGACATGTGAACTACCCATCGATTATAATCGATAATTATCATAGGTACAAGTGCTATCCATTCTAAAAATATTCGTATGTGGAAAAACTGCCACGTAAATTAGCCTTTAGAAAGTGACATTACTGAGCTGCTGCTCTTCATGACGTGTGTCTTCTCGTCTGGCCATGAGACTATGACTCTTGTACAAAACAAATGTGCAATTAATGTGGTGACAGACCAGCTATCTGACACTGAATGGTGGTGAGGAACAAGCATCCAAACTCTAAACATCCGGATGACACAGGAAAGAACAAGGCTCGAACATTTCACCTCTATGAAAGTGAACAATTGCTGTGGTGCCAGACAAGAGTATTCAATATTATTTATCACAGCGGAGTTACGTATGGACTGACAGATGTCTCACTCATTGATAGCATTGTCATCGGCCATTTTATCCTGAGTATATTCCAGGTTCACCAATATAAACTTGTTCCTTTGAATCTAGAGGGGTTGGAAATAGAATAATAAAATGACTAAGTACAGAAGGCAGTGAGCAGTCTGATTCCCCTCCAATCAGTGCAGCGTCTTGTCCTTACAGGCCAGTAGTTGGCGAGGCCTTTGCAAAAAGTCACAAAGGAATGAGGCAGCCTTACAAACTCAGAGACAAGACTATGACGGCTCTGTGAGGAGGCGACTAGTTGGTGGTTCACAGCCCGCAGCCACTTCCTGCAAGAAGAAGAAAATAGAAGGGTGAGAGTCGCTCCCATACCCATGATACGCAGTGAGAACTGCCAGAAGAAATAACAGTGTAGACGACATGAAGAAAAAAACTTTTTAAAATCATTTTATATGCAATAAAAAGGCATAAAGATGAAGTCCCCAACCTGTGGCTTGTGCCTGCCAACTAGACCAGGTCTCGCAAACCGCTATGAAGAGCAGCTCTCTAGACGGTGACTTGTGAGTAGCCGTGGTCAGAAGAGTGGATCAGGAGGTGCCATAGGTGGTGACGAGAGAAGATGACACCCTACTGGACATAGGGGGTGACAAGAGAGGATGACACTACCAGTCTGAGAATATGCTAGGAGTTGAATGCAGTAGTGAGAACCTGATCCGAAAAAACGGAACGGTGGGATCTCCTGAATGTAAGTATACTGCCTCTGTGATGGCTGTCATTACACCAGTAATGGGGGCTTTGGGTATCCCTATTGGTGGTTGGGAGATGGATGTCAGTACCCGAGGGGGTGGGGGGTAGAGAAGGAAGGTGAATGAGTGGATGTCACTACTCGGAGAGCACTGGATGTGGCTTACAACCATCTCTCAGAGCTGAATGTAGCTCTTAAAGAAATAAATGGTGGGGACCACTGGTGTAAAGACATAGTGACACAATCATTTCAATTTACATCCACTGCAGGAAATAGTTTGTACTGTTGACAAATGAGTATTACTCACTTCTTCTCCATCAGCGTTTTGTTCTGAAGAAACCCCTTTCAAGATACCTTAAAAAAAAAAAAAAAGAGTCAAGCAGCAGATTAATCTTTTGGGGTCCTTGCTTATTTAGAGCAGGTTGCACTCCCTGACACTATGCTGATCTCTTGGTCATAATGGAGATGAAGCTTTCACGTCCTCCTTAAAAAGAAGTGCTGCATCAGCTGATGAATAAGGAATAAAGTAATGGGGCCATATAAATGAGATACAGGTAGGTTTCTGGATGGATGGCCGTGTTACAATCACTAAGTATGGCCATACCTGTCCTATGATATCAAAGAATCTTTCTGGTAACATTCTTGCAGGAGTGATGGTTCCTACACTAGTAACTGTATCTTTCTTCTCCAGGCAATGAAGGAGTCATCAGTCTGTTAAAATGATTGTTCATTGTTAGCAATCTTTCACACTTCCGTCGGTAGGCGGCCGTCAGAATGCATGGATGTGACGTATCGACGGATGTCTTAAAAATAGTGAAAAACGGATGTAACGCATCCAGTTTCAATGTATAAAATTGGAGAGCGAGAGAGAGAATTCCCCTGACTGGAAAATCCTTCCAGGCATGCTCAGAATAAAAAAACGGAACCCGTCGCTGGATTCCTGCTTTTGACAGTCAGTAACGGATCCTGCGCCCATAGGCTTCCATTATAGCCAGCGACAGACAGCGCAGGACCCGTCGCTGACCGATTTTCCGACGTGCAGAAAAAAACGTTCCTTTGAACGTTTTCTCCGCCCAACGGACCGATATTTTCCGACGGATCCAGTGCACGACGGATGAAACGGATGGCCATCTGTCACAATCCGTCGCTAATACAAGTCTATGGGTAAAAACAGGATCCTGCAGAAAAATTTGCAGGATCCTGTTTTTTCAAAAAACGACGGATTTCGACGGGAGCTAAATGACGGAAGTGTGAAAGAGGCCTTAACTGGAGAGCGATCATTTTGGTTACAATTGTTTGCTTTGATCAATTTTAGACAAAGTTGTATGACCACCTTAAAATTCTGGGAAAAGTCACTAAAAGGTGACAGTAGATGAAATGAAAAGGACATTTCTGAAATGAATAACATGAGCAGCTGAGATGATTTCCCCCGGTATTACGGAGAAGCAGGCTTTACATTCATTTAGCAGAAAGAACTGAAAACCTGGTGACGATCTCTTTATCTCTGGGATGAACCGGTGTGAGAAGGGATCTGATTCTATGTGGTACCTGAGCCTTGTGGTCAGATCTGAGAACGATTCAGAATGGGCTCATTATTTCACCTGTTTTGTTGCGGTTCCAAAGAATATAATGGGAGAATTAATTTACTAATTTTTCTCATAAATTTGCAAAAAAGCAAATCTCAAACGTTGAGATACACTTCAGGATTATTTCTCTAAAGGATAGTATATCAACAAAATCACCTAGTGCCAGGAGGCTGAACGTCACTACACACAGAATATTGTTATTGATCAGTCATGTAATGAATTTGTCCGTATGCAGTTTGCAGTCCATTTGGGGGTTAATCTTCTCAAAGAACTGCTTATAAAGGGTTAATCTGAGTTTCTCAACACAACAGAGCCAGCAGTGGCCATTCTACACCAGGAGAAGGCGGAGACAGGATTTACCTCCACTGCTCCTTCTATACTCCTTCCCCTGCTGCCCCATAATACACAGGAATCCATCCTACACTGCTGCTCATACAACTACATGCAACTAGTATCACTGTGCACAGTTAGGCCCTGGTTTATCATTTTCATATTTAAGTCACTTCTCTTTCTAGTGATATTGGTTGCCATTTTTTTCCAAAAAATTCTTCAAAATGGCACACATGGTAAAGGCATCTTGTGCAAAGTAAAAAAAAAAAAAAAAAAGGTCTATTTTTGCCTTTGACCAGTTTTGCAACTTTTTTAGCACAAAAAGTTGTACGTTTTGCAAATGGTGTAATGACTGATATATATAAAATCACTCCATGGGCAGAGTATAGTGGTGCCAAAGGTTGCAAATTTTTTGAAAAATCACAATTGATGAATCAGGCAAAACATTTGGAAATCCCAAAGTCCTCCCACAATCGCGGACATATAGAAAAAAAAACCCAGACAAACGCATAAAATAGACTTTAACACCTTCACCCCTGGGTGATTTTCCATTTTCGTTTTTCCCTCCCCCATCTTCTAACAGTCATAACTCGTATTTTCCGGTCTATATGGCAGTATGAGGGCTTGTCTTTTCTAGGATGAATTGTACTTATGAATTACACCATTGATTTTCCCACATAGTGTTCTGGAAAAAGGGAAAAAAATTCCAAGTGCGGTGAAAGTGCAAAAAAAAAAAAAGTGAAATTCCACAATTGTTTTTTTTTTTTTAATTTATTTACCATGTTCACCATATGAACATAAAAGCTGACCTGGCGATATGATTCTCCAGGTCAGTACGAGAACACAAATCCCAAACATGTATAGGTTATTTTTTACTTAAGTGGTGAAAAAAAATCAGAAATTTGTTTAAAAAAAAAGTTTTTGCGTTTCTCGCCATTTTCCGAGATCCGTATCATTTCCAGTTTTTGTGATCTGGGGCTGTGGGATGGCTTATTTTTTGCAGTTTGACCTCATGTTTTTATTGATACTATTTTGAGGTAGATACGATGTTTTGATCGCCTTTTGCAGCGACCCAAAAATGTAAATCTGGAGTTTTTATTTTTTTCTCACAACGCTGTTTACAGATTTGACATTTCTGAACGCAGCAATACTAAAATGTGTATTTTTTTGTTTTATTTTTAGTAGGCCAAAAGGGGGGCGATTTGAACTTTTGTGTTTAATATTTTTTAAACTTTTTTTTTTTTACTGTGTTCAATAGTCCCCTTAGTAGACTTAAGGCTGCCATCTTCCGATTGCCTGTGCTATATGTAGGAGTGCTTCAGCACTGCTGTGTATAACAAAAATCATCACTTCCTAGTCACGGGAGTATCATGATGACAGGCAGACCCCCAGCTGTTGTGACAACCCATCGGCGCCCTACGATCACGTGACAGGGACGCTAATGGGCGGTACTTGTGACACACTTCTGGCTGCTGAGTGTTAAATGACGATGTCAGTGATTGTCAGCAGCATTTATCTGATTAACAGCCGCGGGTGGATCTCAGTTCCACTTGTGTCTGTTGGAGGCACTTGATGGCTAATTAAATCAGCCATAAAGTGGGGGGGTGAGATGCGGGCTCCGGCACTGAGCATGGAACACGGCCAATGATGCATATATATGTTATTGGTCATGAAGGTGTGGTGTGGTGATTTAGGTGCAAATTTTTGGCACCTTATTTGAAATTGTACGATCACTTGATGATATTGGAATGCAGTGATCAGAACATTAGCACAAATAATAGGCGCTCCAGTTGGCTGCATTCCAGAAATTGGGTTCTGGACTCGGAATTGTACATAAACAAGTGTGGCCCCATTATAAGATATTTTTCTGCGAAACAACTTTTCTTGTTAGTAAGGCAATAGCACTAAGATGGATGGGTGGGCCCCCACTATTACACAATTAAAAAATACACAATACTACATTTGAATATATAATATATAAGAACAGAGGGTGCCCTCAAAAACTCCTCAAAATTTGGGCACAGTGGTGTGACTCGCCTCTAATACAACTGTCAGCCGGCGCACTGTCCTCCTCACTCTCTCCCTACATCACTTGATGTTGTCCAGGAATCAAAATATATATGATGGGGATTCTCACATAAACTAGACCAGAATGAAGGTATCTTGCTTGGAGCAAATCTATATTTAGATCTCTGCTGCATTCATGTAATTCTGCTATTTCAGTTGTGCTTCATGTCTGTATACAGTGACTTGCGAAAGTATTCACCCCCTTTGCTTTTTACCTATTTTGCTACATTACAACCTGTGTTTAAATATTTTTGTAGTCCGATTTGTGTGTGATGAATCAGCACTAAATAGTCTAAGTTGGTGAAGTGAGAAAAATTAAGACTTAAATTAAATTTATGGGATTAAATAACTACAAATTGGCTTGTGCATACTTATTCACCCTTTTCGCTATGAAGGCCTTAAAAATTTCTGGTGCAAGCAATTACCTCCATAAGTCCCATGCTTAGTGAGAGGAAGTCCACCTGTGTACAATCTAAGTGCCACATGGGCTGTCAGTATACACACTCTACCTTCTCTGAAAGGCCACAGACACTGCAACACCATTAAGCAAGAAGTACCACTAACCAAACAACGTCATGAAGACCAAGGAGATCTCCAAACAAGTCAGGGACAAGTTATTGAGAAGTACAAGTCACGTTTGGGTCATAAAAAAAAAATATATATATATATATTTCAATCTCTGATGATTCCCCCGAAGCACCAGCAAATCCATTATCATCAAATGGAAAGAATATGGCACCACAACAAACCTGCCAAGAGAGGAACACCCAACAAAACTCTTAGCCCGGGCAAGGAGGACATTAACCCCTTCATGACCGGGGGATTTTTCGTTTTTCCGTGTTCGTTTTTCGCTCCCCTCCTTCCCAGAGCCATAACTTTTTTATTTTTCCGTCAATTTGGCCATGTGAGGGCTTACTTTTTGCGGGACGAGTTGTACTTTTGAACGACATCATTGGTTTTAGCATGTCGTGTACTAGAAAACGGGAAAAAAATTCCAAGTGCGGTGAAATTGCAAAAAAAGTGCAATCCCACATTGGTTTTTTGTTTGGCTTTTTTGCTAGGTTCACTAAATGCTAAAAATAACCTGCCATTATGATTCTCCAGGTCATTACGAGTTCATAGACACCAAACATGACTAGGTTATTTTTTATCTAAGTGGTGAAAAAAAATTCCAAACTTTGCTAAAAAAAAAAAAAAAAAAAAAAAAATTGCGCCATTTTCCGATACTCGTAGCGTCTCTATTTTTCGTGATCTGGGGTCGGTTGAGGGCTTATTTTTTGCGTGCCGAGATGACGTTTTTAATGATAGCATTTTGGTGCAGATACGTTCTTTTGATCGCCCGTTATTGCATTTTAATGCAATGTCGCGGCGACCAAAAAAACGTAATTCTGGCGTTTCGAGTTTTTTTCCCGCTACGCTGTTTAGCGATCAGGTTAATACTTTTTTTTATTTGATAGATCGGGCAATTCTGAGCGCGGCGATACCAAATATGCGTAGATTTGATATTTTTTTTATTGATTTATTTTGATTGGGGCGAAAGGGGGGTGATTTAAACTTTTATGTTTTTTTTATTTTTTTCACATTTTTTTAAACTTTTTTTTTTTAACTTTTGCCATGCTTCAATAGCCTCCATGGGAGGCTAGAAGCAGGCACAGCACGATCGGCTCTGCTACATAGCAGCGATCTGCTGATCGCTGCTATGTAGCAGAATTGCACGTGTGCTGTGAGCGCCGACCACAGGGTGGCGCTCACAGCGACGGGCAATCAGTAACCATAGAGGTCTCAAGGACCTCTATGGCTACAATGGAGACGCATCGCCGACCCCCGGACATGTGACGGGGGTCGGCGATGACGTCATTTCCGGCCGCCCGGCCGGAAGCGGTAGTTAAATGCCGCTGTCTGCGTTTGACAGCGGCATTTAACTAGTTAATAGGTGCGGGCAGATCGCGATTCTGCCCGCGCCTATTACGGGCACATGTCAGCTGTTCAAAACAGCTGACATGTCCCGGCTTTGGTGCGGGCTCACCGCGGAGCCCTGCATCAAAGCAGGGGAGCCGGCATCGGACGGTATAGTACGTCCGATGCCGGTAAGGGGTTAATCAGAGAGGCAGCACAGAAACCAAAGTTACCCCTGAAGGAGCTGCAGAGTTCCCAAGCAGAGACCACAATAAGCTGTACACTCCATAGAGGTGGCCTTTATGGAAGAGTGGGCAGAAAAAAGCCTTAACTTACACACAGAAATTTTAAGGCTCATTTTGAGCTTGCCAAAAGACATGTGGGAGACTCCCCAAATGAATAGAGGAAGGTGCTCAGGTCAGCAGAGACCAAAATTGAACTTTCTGGCCACAAAAGGTAAACACTATGTTTGGCGCCAAACCAACAAAGCTCATCACCTCAAGAGCACCATTCCCACAGTGAAACATAGTGGTGGCAGCATCAAAACCTGTTTCAGCCTGTCAGTGATTTGAGACTGGGATGGAGGTTCACCTTCCAACAAGACAATACCACAAAGCATACTGCTAAAGCAACACTCAAGTGGTTTTAGAAGAAACGTGTAAATGTTTTGGAGTGGCCCTAGTCAAAGCCCAGACCTTAATCCAATAGAGAACCTTAGAGAACCTGTGGTCAGGCTTGAAGATTGCTGTTCACCAGAGGAAACCATCTAACTTGAAGGAGCTGGAGCAGTTTTGCCTTGAGGAATGGGCAAAAATCCCAGTGGAAAGATGTGGAAAACTCATAGAGACTTATCGAAAGCAACTTGCAGCTGTAATTGACACAAAAGGAGGCTCTACAGTGTATTGACTTTAGGGGGTGGGGTGAATAGCTATGCTCACTGAAGTTTTCAGTTATTTGTTCTATTTGTTGTTTGCTTTACAATAAAAAGAAAACCAATTGCTCACAGTTGTAGGCATGTTCTTTATATCAAGTGATGCAAGCCTTCAAAACAAAACAGTTAAATTCCAGGTTGTGAGGTAGCAAAACATCAAAAATGCCAAAGGAGTGAATAGTTATGAAAGCCACTGTATATCATAATGTATTACAATTATGTTTTGCTAATTCAGTGCTATAATATCTACATTACTGTTTATTATGTATAATCTTACATAAGTTAATGCAATCTTGATTTCTTTTTCTGTATGTTTGTAACGTTTATTCCTTAAAAAAAAAGTTTACAAAAAAAAAACACAGATGGAAAACAGGCCAAAAGTAGGCAAAAACATGCGCAAATTCAATCATTGAGGAGTTTAGCTTCTCCATTACAGTGTTACCTCCCGGCCCAGGGGCAGGAAGTTTCAGAAAGTTGTAGTGTTACTTTACTGAGGGATGTGGAGAGACTTCAGCTTACGCCAGCCTCCAGGGCCGGACTGGCCATCAGGCAGTTCTGGCAAATGCCAGAAGGGCCAGTGGCAGTACTGGGCCGCTCGAGTGTGCCTCTGTCAGCACACTTCGCCCACTGTCAGCACACTTCCCGCCCCGTATTGAACTATATGGCGTCATAGACGCCGGTAAGTTGAATGCAATGATGGAGGAGAGAGCGTCTGCTGTTGCTCCCTCTCCCATCATTCCCCGCTATGCCTCTGACACTGCGGGTGCGCAATGACATCATATCATCGCGCACCTGCTGTGTATTGGGCGGGCAGACTGCAGACGCTGAGCCCGGACACGGGAGCAGCGCGGGGCACGAGGAGAGGTGAGGAGAGTGTTTTTTTTTTTAAATATATCAATGAGTGATAACTGGATTGTGGGGCTATTGTGGGGGGGCTGTATTACATTCTATGGGGGCTGTGCTGTATTACATTCTATGGGGGCTGGCTGCATTACATTCTATGGGGGCTGGCTGCATTACATTCTATGGGGGCTGGCTGCATTACATTCTATGGGGGCTAGCTGCATTACATTCTATGGGGAAGGGCTGTATTACATTCTCTGGGGGCTACATTATATTCTATGGGGGGCTGTATTATATTTTATGAGGGATGATTGCATCATACTCTGAGGGGGCTACATTATATTCTATGGGGAGCTGCATTATACTATATGAGGAGGGCTGCATTGTATTCTATGGAAGAGCTACATTCTATGGAGGCTGCATTATATTTTCTGGGGGGGTTACATTATACTCAGGGGGCTACAATATATTCTGTGGGGTGGCTGCATTATACTCTGGGGTGGCATCATTATACTATATGTGGGCTGCGTTATACTGTATCGAGGACTATGGGGAATACATTATACTTTATGAAGAACTATGGGGTGTATTCTACTATGGGAAGTGAATTGTACTACATGGATGACAATGGCGGGGCATTATACTATATGGAGCACTATGAGGAAATGTATTATACTATTTAGAGGACTGAGGATTGTATTATACTATATGGAGGACTGAGGAGTGTATTATACTATATGGAGGAATTCCAGTGTATTTTAATATATGGAGGACTATGAGGAGTGTATTATACTATATGGAGGAGTGTATTATGCAATAGAAAAAAATAAACGGCAATAAGCCGCAGCCAGCTCACCAACCAGACCATAGATAATTGAGCACGGAGATTCGTCCAGACCAAGACGCCAAGGAATTGCAGTATACGAAAACGTGGAAACTCCAGCTCCAATAAAATGGCAACATTCTTTATTAGTCCAACTTCATTAAAAAGGACATCCTTACAAAGTAACAAGGACGCAGGTGGTTACATGAATATAGGCAACGCGTTTCGATCACACGGGATCTTATTCATGCCTGCGTCCTTGTTACTTTGTAAGGATGTCCTTTTTAATGAAGTTGGACTAATAAAGAATTTTGCCATTTTATTGGAGCTGGAGTTTCCACGTTTTCGTATACTAGGAGTGTATTATACTATATGGAGGACTGAGGAGTGTATTATACTATATGGAGGACTGAGGAGTGTATTATACTACATGGAGGAATGAGGAGTGTATTATACTATATGGAGGACTGTGGTGCACATTATAATATATGGAGGACTATGGGGTGTATTATACTAAACAAGCAAAATGCTGCCTATTCATGGAGTGATTGGATTGTTTATGTGGGAACAGAAATCCTTGTTCTCAGCAGCACATCGCCGGTGTAAACTGTAGATGTGCTGCTGATAACATGATGCTGTATGGGGACAGATTGATCTAATTGTGATTGTTCTGTCCCTATCATTCTTTCTCAGTTGGTGTAAAGAGGCCGGGAAACAATCGAACGACTTCAGTATTGTCGATCACACTTGTTTAGTGGCCTGAGATCAGCGCATGTAAACACAGAAATGCTTCGCAGGGAGACCAGGCAAGGATGGTGACAGTTGTAGTTGGCACCCGGCGCCTGGGAATAGCGCTAACTCTACTGCTTTTCCCAGCAGCCAAAGCATTTAATTCTGGTATGTGTAATGAGTTTTAGGGTTGATGTCAGCTGCTATCAATCCCTGCTGTAAGTAATGGAGAGGTGTCTATCAGACACCCCCACTACTAGCCCAGACCTGGAGAGACCCAGCGACTCTGAAGAGCGGTGACGGTAATAACAATACCACTCTTCACAGTCGCCGAGCTCAGCGCAAGACCAGGAATATCTGAAGAGTGGTGACGTTACTGATGTCACCGCTCTTCAGAGTCACCGGGTCTCGTGCTGCGCAGCGGAACCAAAAGTGGCTGTAGGCAAAGTTTATGAAGCATCAGAATGAGGTTCCATAGCCTTTGGTCGTCTCATCCCTTCATTATCTATGAGATCCAGTTGTGTAGGTAAAGTAGCGGCTTTTCTTGGTACTGCAACTAAAAGCAATAAATAGGACCGGGCTGTAATGCTGGATAGATCTGTAATTATATGTTATATAGTCGTGTTACACTCCCCTCACTTCTTGTAACCTACAAGTGTACAAAGAGATTATACAGTCACCATGTGACAAGTGGGCCTGTCTGACTTCAAATGCCAGGGCTGAATTTTAGTCCCAGAAAAAAAGAGACTGGCACATCCAAACTAGTGTGAATAGGTGCATACCAGGAGCAGCTACCTCCATATACAATATACAAAAAAAGGTTGCACTCTATCGTGCCAAAACACGTCAAATATTAAATACATGAAATATGAATTGCAAACTTGCTTTTTGAACATTAGGAAAAAAATTTTTGAGACGCTTAGCACAGAATTTGACCAAGTGTGAATAGATGTAATTAAAAACCATCTGGTTTTTAATTACATCTATTCACACTTGGTTCCGGCCAACCCATATGTAGGCTTTGCTGAGAGAGGTGTCCATATTCACCCAAGCATACAGACATTGGCCTTCGGTAAGTGTTCACATTTGGACAGGGAGGTCAGGGACCCATCAGTTTTTTAATGAGACCACCTTGACGATGGTTGATGGGCTCACACTATTTGGCCAAATTCTGTGCTAAGCGCCTCAAAAAAATGTTTTCCTACTGTTGAAAAAGCAAGTTTGCAATTCATATTTCATGTATTTCATATTTGACGTGTTTTGGCACGATAGAGTGCAACCTTTTTTTGAATTTTGTCCCAGTCCGGCCCTGCCAGCCTCCCTCTCTTAGAGAGAATAGTCTTTAAAAAATAAGGAAAGAAAATGATATAACAAACTTCATCTTGGTCATAGGAGGTGGTAAATCTTAAATAAGTCTCGCTCCATACACTTATATTGAGAGAGGCCGTGCCTCGTCTAGTGATGCAGCCATCCAGTGTATGGAGCGAGGCGACACCCACTGGCCGGGAGTATGTATAACGCACAGATACCCTCCGGTCCCGGGTCTGACACTGCTGCATCACCACCAGTGCACATGTGGGGATTCATAAGTCTGCAGTCAGAGTGACATACAGTCTTTTATGGTGTACTCCTCTGGTTTATCCCTGACGTGAAGGGGAATAGGCAGCTGGTCAGTGATCAGAGGGTCCCTACCCCTAGATCTGACACTGCACACAGTGACTGACCATGCATGTCCGTCAGTTATAAGGCCATGCACATCGATACACACTGTGAACACCAGGTGGCGCCTTACTATAGAAGTAAATTTCATAAGTTTTTTACAAATTTTTTTTTTATTCTCCTAACAGGTAAATGGAGGTAATTTTTTATATTTACTGGATGGACAAGCCCTTTAAGTACGAAGAGCATTATTTTTTTATTTTAGCCTCCTCACATTTCATCAAAGATAATTTTTATTTTTAAAGCGTCAATCCAGGAAAAAACTAAAAAATGTGGCCTTTGGTCACAATCATGGAGTTATACATGCTCCCAAGGTTTTATTCACTTCAATATTGCCATTACAGAGACCCCCAGCTGTCCCTCACCAGGCCGCAGCTGAAGCCTGTGATAACAGGGCAGAGCCGTCATTAGATCACAAATGCTTACAATAATGGCCGTCCCCCGCAGCGATGATGAGGCTTGGATAATGCGAGATGTGGAATTACCTCAGTCCTAGGTCAGGTTCCATGACGTAGCGTTACTAACGGCCAGTATTACGTTTCCGCCACTGTGGGGTGGGGTCTGCAGTGTCCACCCGCCACTGACATCTACATAGAGAGAGCTGAGTTACGGAGATGGCAGCCACTTCATGCTTCAGGGTGGAAGACATGTAGTAACAGGAATAAAAAGGGCCACAAAACCCGAACAATGTGTGTGTAAGAAAGTGTTGTCAGTCATGACCGGTGTGTCAATTTAAGGTTATGTAAATATTTTAGGCTTCATTGTGGCATCACTTTCTGTATTTTAGGCTTCATTTTGGGGTAAATATGTGGTAGCATTCGATTTATAGGATTGTTTTTAGAATAATTAATATATTAATTAATTTGGTTGACATCATACATGTTTAACAACTTTAGCCTCACTATTTCCTTTACATGACTATAATATTCCTTGGTGTTCATATTTTCTTATAATGTAAATTTGGGGTTCCAGTAACCAATACATGACAGCCTCCAGCCCAACAATAGCTGGTAATGAAGGACGCAATGTATTTAGGATCCCGCCCACTTTTACAGCAGTCGTAATGTGAGCGTGCAGCACACTAGGTTTTCATTTCAAATTTCAACATCCGCTCCACCTTAGTGTTTAAAAGTAGAAAACATCAAACCTTTTTACCTTATTTTTCATATTTAAGACCATTAAAAAAATGTTTTTAGAAAAAAAATAATACTTTTACATTTTGTCATGCTGCATTGACAGTTGTACTGCTACTAGAAGAGGATGGGCCACAAGCAACACTGGGGAGAGGAAACGTGGAATTGTTAATGACAACCAATTCCATTTTAGCCCTTATTTTCCAAAGCAATGATGTGATTCCACCTTTCATCTGCACCAGCTTAGCTACCTCTCCTCAAGCTTAGCTGTGTCTCCCCTTATGAACAATCTTCACATCAAGCTGGTAGCGTGACAGCGGCACTTGTGGTGGAGGGACAGCAGCCACCGGCACTTGTGGTGGAGGGACAGCAGCCACCGGCACTTGTGGTGGAGGGACAGCAGCCACCGGCACTTATGGTGGAGGGACAGCAGCCACCGGCACTTGTGGTGGAGGGACAGCAGCCACCGGCACTTGTGGTGGAGGGACAGCAGCCACCGGCACTTGTGGTGGAGGGACAGCAGCCACCGGCACTTATGGTGGAGGGACAGCAGCCACCGGCACTTGTGGTGGAGGGACAGCAGCCACCGGCACTTGTGGTGGAGGGACAGCAGCCACCGGCACTTGTGGTGGAGGGACAGCAGCCACCGGCACTTGTGGTGGAGGGACAGCAGCCACCGGCACTTGTGGTGGAGGGACAGCAGCCACCGGCACTTGTGGTGGAGGGACAGCAGCCACCGCTGTGTGAACTGATGAAGTTTGCTAATGTGAAATGTTGTCTAGACTGTACCGTGTGATCTATTTGTTTTGTGCTTCTGATTTCTCCTCTAAACCTCCTTGATGGTGATGAAGTAAGATAATGATCCCAGAATGTCTCAAGTAAAACAGTTAAAAGCAGAGGCGTAGCTAGGGTTTTGGTCCGGGGAAGGGGGGGGGCGAAGCTTCTGAGTGAGCCCCTAACCAGGAAACCTTGATTACAACTCCATGACGCGCCCTAATACTGGAGGAGAACCTCAGCAGATAACAGCACTGTTACTGAAGATAATCTCTATATAAAGACCAACATGGATATTACCGCCATATGGTCAGTGGTAGATACCAGCCCTACAGAGCATATAAGAGATCACAGCACAGTTACAGATGGTGACTTACCGCTGACTTTCTTTCTGATGGAATCGTTCATTTTTCCCGTCTTTTCCATCTGGCCCAACCAACATGACACCTTCTTCCAGCTACAACTCATCTGCAGAGAATGCAACAAAGACAAATTTCACTTCTCATATTCCAGCCATCACCATCTATTCCCAACCTGCACAAACTCCTCATCCTGCTGATACCCCAATACTGAGCCGCTGCTGCCGTATGTGTCCCTATTACTGCTCCTGATACCCCAATACTGAGCCGCTGCTGCCGTATGTGTCCCTATTACTGCCCCTGATACCCCATTACTGAGCCGCTGCTGCCGTATGTGTCCCTATTACTGCCCCTGATACCCCAATACTGAGCCGCTGCTGCCGTATGTGTCCCTATTACTGCCCCTGATACCCCAATACTGAGCCACTGCTGCCGTATGTGTCCCTATTACTGCCCCTGATACCCCAATACTGAGCTTCTACTGCCGTATGTGTCCCTATTACTGCCCGATACCCCAATACTGAGCCTCTGCTGCCGTATGTGTCCCTATTACTGCCCCTGATACCCTAATACTGAGCCGCTGCTGCCGTATGTGTCCCTATTACTGCACCTGATTCCCCAATACTGAGCCCCTGCTGCCGTATGTGTCCCTATTAGTGCCCCTGATATCCTGATACTGAGCCGCTGCTGCCGTATGTGTACCTATTACTGCCCCTGATACCCCGATACTGAGCCGCTGCTACCGTATGTGTCCCTATTACTGCCCCTGATACCCCAATAATGAGCCGCTGCTGCCGTATGTGTCCCTATTACTGCCCGATACCCCAATACTGAGCCGCTGCTGCCGTATGTGTCCCTATTACTGCCCCGGATACCCCAATACTGATCCTCTGCTGCTACCGTATGTGTCCCTATTACTGCACCTGATACCCCAATACTGAGCCGCTGCTGCCGTATGTGTCCCTATTACTGCACCTGATACCCCAATACTGAGTAGCTGGTGCCGTATGTGTCCTTATTATTGCCCCTGATACCCCAATACTGAGCCGCCGCTGCTGCCGTATGTGTCCCTACTACTGCCCCTGATAGCCCAATACTGAGCCTCTGCTGCCGGATGTGTCCCTATTACTGTACCGGATACCCCTAATACTGAGCCGCTGCTGCCTTATGTGACCCTATTACTGCACCTGATACCCCAATACTGAACCGCTGCTGCCGTATGTGTCCCTGTTACTGCACCTGATACCCCCAAAACTGAGCCGCTGCTGCCGTATGTGTCCCTATTACTGCCCGATACCCCAATATTGAGCCGCTGCTGCCGTATGTGTCCCTATTACTGCCCCTGATACCCAAATACTGAGCCGCCGCTGCTATATGTGTCCCTATTACTGCACCTGATACCCCAATACTGAGCCGCTGCTGCCGTATGTGTCCCGATTACTGTACCTGATACCCCAATACTGAGCCGCTGCTGCCGAATGTGTCCCTATAACTGCACCTGATACACCAATGCTGAGCCACTGCTGCCGTATGTGTCCCTATTACTGCACCTGCTGTGTGGTTCTCTGTGCCCTCTAAATTCTAAAACACCCCTCTATAATATAGTAATGCCGGGTGCAAGTGCCCTAGAAAACAGTGCCCATATTTTGCCCCTAGAAAGTAATATTGCCCTGTGTGCCCCTTTGATAGCCACAGTAACCTGAGTTCCCCTATAACAATAAGTGCCCAATTTACATTTAGTAAAGTCCCGAGTCTCCCCCTGTACAGCTCCCCTATACACAGCATGATGCTCTCTTATACACAGTATACTGACCCCTTAGTAGCCCCCATACTGTTTGATGGCTCCAACAATGTATAATGAACCCCACACTGTAATCTCCATACTGTATGATTGCCCCCTAGATAGCATCCATATACAGTAGCATAATGCACCAATTAGTCCACAATATAGTATAATGCACTCCCCATAGGCAGACTCTAGCATACGGCAGCCCCCATAGGCAGACACTGTAATAAGGCAGCACCCCCCATATAGGCAGATCCTGTAATAAGGCCGCACCCCCATAGTCAGACCCTGTAATAAGGAAGCCCCCCCATAGGCAGACCCTGTAATAAGGCAGCCCCCCCATAGGCAGACCCTGTAATAAGGCAGCCCCCCCATAGGCAGACCCTGTAATAAGGCAGCAGCCCCCATAAAAAATACTCACCTCTCTTCTTCCTAGTTCCTGCGCTGCTCGCGCTGATCTCCTGACAGCGGGCGCTGGGCAGTGACGTCATCGCGCCCGCTGTCAGTGTCGGCAGCGCTCCTTCTCCCATCAATGCGATCAGCTGTATCGGCTAAATGCCGGTACAGCTGATCTTCCGATGATGGCGTGGGGGGGGGGGGGCCCACTGCTGGCACCGGGCCCCCCGCCTGCTCAGGGGCCCCATAGCGGCCGGGCAGCAGAGCAGGGAGATCGATTCTCCCTGCTCTGTGCAGAAAGTAACTATATCAGCGCTCTGCGCGCGCCGATCCAGTTACAGTGTAGCTTAGCTCCGGGTGGGCCCCCTCAAAGCACCGGGCCCAGGGCACCCACACCTTCTGCCCCCCGGTAGCTAAGCTACTGGTTAAAAGGGATTGTCCACTACTCAGACAACCCCTTCTAAATACTGTATTCTCCTGAGTAAAATAAATGAAACATTATGTTCACCTCCCACGCCGTTGCTCTTCCAGCAATGTCAATGCCTACCACACCGTCGCTGTTCCAGCAATGTCAGCCGCTCCCACACGTCGCTGTTCCAGCAATGTCAGCCGCTCCCACACCAGCGCTGTCCAGCAAGGTCAGCGCATCCCACACCGTCGCTGTTCCACCCCAGAATGCTATTGCCTACCACCTTGGCCCTGTTCCAGCAATGTCAGCGCCTCTCACACCTGCACTGTTCCAGCAATGTCAGCGCCTCTCAAACCATTGCTGTTCCAGCACAGTAATGCCAATGTCTACCATCTGGGCCCTGTTCCAGTAATGTCAGCATCTCTCACATCGTCGCTGTTCCAGCACAGCAATGTCAATGCCTACCACCCCGGCTCTGTTCCAGCAATGTCAGCGCCTCGCACACCGTCACTGTTCCAGCACAGCAAAGCCAATGCCTACCACCCCAGCCCTATTCCAGCAATGTCAGCGCTTCCCACACCGGCGCTGTTCCAACAATGCCAGCGCCTCTCACACCGTCACTGTTCCAGCACAGCAAAGCCAATGCCTACCACCCTGGCCCTGTTCCAGCAATGTAGGTGCCTCCCACACCGGCGCTGTTCCAGCACAGCAATGCCAATGCCTACCACCCGGGCCCTGTTCCAGCAATATCAGCGCCTCTCACACCGTCGCTGTTCCAGCACAGCAATGCCAATGCCTACCACCCGGGCCCTGTTCCAGCAATATCAGCGCCTCCCAAATGGCCCTGTTCCAGCAATGTCAGCGCCTCTTACACCGGCGCTGTTCCAGCAATGTCAGCGCCTCCCACCCTGGCCCTGTTCCAGCAATGTCAGCGCCTCTTACACCGACGCTGGTCCAGCAATGTCAGCGCCTCCCACCCTGGCCCTGTTCCAGCAATGTCAGCGCCTCCCAAACTAGCGCTGTTCCAGCAATGTCAGCGCCTCCCACACTAGCGCTGTTCCAGCAATGTCAGCGCCTCCCACACTAGCGCTGTTCCAGCAATGTCAGCGCCAGGTCTCCTGGTATGTGACAGCAGCCAGTTTCATCTACAGGAATTGTGAACGAAGCAGTCCATCAGCAGCCACGGACTGGCTGCAGAGCTCATGTGGCATAACAATGTCACATGAACGCCAGGTGACTTGGTGTGGACATTGCTGAAACGGCGCCAGTGCGGAAGATGAGTATAAAGTTATTTTTATTTTACTTGAGGAGTTATATCATTTAAGGAGTTGTGAAGTAGTGGACAATCCCTTCAATTCTCCCACAAAGAGAGCTGGATGATTCTGCTGAAAACTGAAATCTGGAACACAGGTGAAGGAGAAAGGAGATCTTAGGTAAGGGGTCCGAATCTCACTTGTTTGATATCGACTGTCAATTCATAATTCTACGACATGGAAAGTGCTCTGTGGGGGTCAATCTTTGTTGTGTTAATGTAAATTTAAACAGAAATCTGCCTGCAGGTTTTAATATGTGACGTTGTTCTGGGACTGCTGTACCTGAGCACAGTTCTGACACCGGATTGTACAAGGATAAAGCTAAATTTACATGTGTAAGCTTAAAGAAAATCTGTCACCTCTGAGATGTATATGACCTATTAATATGGGCATACAGGTAATAGAAATCTTACACTAGTCCTACCTGTCTGCCTCAAATTAGCGCTCTTGTTGTGAAGAAATGTTATATTCTTTCCTTATGCTAATCATTCCTTCCAGGCTCTGGGGCGTGCTGTGCCTAGAAGAAATCTCTGCCCCCAGTTCTCATTACAATACTACCCCTCGCCATGCATGCCAGTTACAGCTCTGGAATCCTGCCCCCTGCATTCTCTCAGAAATCCATCTCTCATCCTCCCTTCTGTGGGCACTGCATTCAGGGATCTTCTGCACAGGCGCCAGAGATTTCTGCTCCAGTGTGCGCACCGATAAGGTGCCCTCCCCACTTCCCCCCTGCATAGTCATCGCCATGTACACATGGTTCCGAACAATGACAATGCAGGGAGGAAGTGGGGAGAGCACCGTATCTGCGCACACCGGAGGTCACAGCGCCTGCGCATAAGATCCCTGAATACAGTGCCCATAGAAGGGAGGATGAGGTTGGGATTTCTGAGGGAGTGCAGGAGCGGGATCCCGTGGCCATAACTAACGCGCATGGGAGGGGAGTGGTATTGTAATGAGAACAGGAGGCAGGGGTTTCTTACAGCATCGCACGTCCCGGAGCCTGGAAGAAATCATTAACATAAAAGCAGAATATAACTTTTCTCCACAACAAGACCATTAATATAAGGCAGCCAGGTAGGACTAGTGTAACATTTCTATTACCTGTATGCCCATATTAATAGGTCATATATGTCTGTAAAGGCTCTTTGTTTCCCTGCAAAATGAGTTAACTGATAATCCATTAATGAGTTCCATCTGGTTGGTAGGTTGTAACTCTTATCAATCCTTTTCTGAACACCTCAGACATAGACCACTTGAAAGTTAAATTTAATGTGGTCAGAAATCAGCTGACAGGAGCTCAACACAGATAAAAGTGTTACAAATGACAGGACGGAAATGACGGAACCTGCACAAGATTTCCGCAAGGAAGCGGGTCACATAAAAGAGTGAATGGTCAGTCACTGACAGGAGGCTGGTAGAAGGAGGACAAAGAGGGAGAAAGGACAGAGCTTGGTATAGCAGTGCCAGCAAATCTGCACTTGCGAGCTCATTTACATAAACATTTGCCAACCGATTTCTAGAAAATGGAAAACTGGACTTATGGAAGATGGGTGTGCATACCTTAAATACAGCAGGCGACATAAGCATTGAACACGTCACTAATATTCTAAGTAAATCTTATTCTAAAGGTGATATTGACATGAAATTCTCACCAGATGTCGTTAACAATCCATCCAATCTACATACTTTCAAGTAAATCAAATCGTAGAAGTTAATAAAATAAGTTATGTGTAATAATGAGAAATGACACAGGTGAAAAGTAACAAACACATGCAGAAAGAAAAGGTGTCTCATTACCAAGGGGCCACACAAGAAGCATTTCATGATGGGTAAAACCAGTGAGCTGTCTAAAGATCTTCACAACCTTATTGTTGCAAAACATACTGATGGCATTGGTAACAGAAGAATATCTAAACTACGGAAAGTGTCAATGCGCAATGTTGAGGCCATAATATGGTAAGAACATTACTTCACCATAAACCAACTACTTTTCACTTTAGTTTAGGCCTAAAAACCTGCTGACAGGTTCCCTTTAAGTGATGGTATATTCTAACAGTATGTCAACAATTACTAAGATAACAATTAGGCTTTCATTACTGGAATGTATCAATTTGTCTTTTTTTTACCTTTCAGCTCCAAAGATTTGTCATGTGGAGGTTCTTCTTGCCATGACACTTCTCTATGAGAGTTCTCCCTCCTTTGTGGTTGACCAGAAGATGGATCAGGCTCGGTGTCTTCTCTCCTTTCATGATCACCATAAGAATTATGCTTTACAGTCTCCACTTCTGTGTGTTCTTGAACATCAGATCTCTCATGTGGAGCCTCAGTTTTACTGTGCGTTGTAATTTTTTTCAGTGTAGATTCAGGTTTCTTTTGATCAGTGACAGATTTCTGCTCCGTCAGTTCTTCTTTCTCTTGTAGCTGACCAGTGAAACTTTCCTGTACTGGCTTCTTCTCCCTTAACTGTGGACTAGAAGATCTCTCCTTTGGCTTCTCTTCTTGTCGTTGACGTTCTCCTGGAGAGCTCTGTTCTTCTCCTGCAGTTTCTTCCCTGGTCAGCTCTGTGACCTCTCCCCTTCTCCGTTCTTGTCCACCGTACTGATCTCTTAATGAAAAGTCCACATCTGTAAACTAAAAAACAGAATTTTGTTTAAAAAGCTAAAGACGCCTATAAAAAGTATAAAGTATACGACCTCGTCTGATCTTATACACTGGCACAGGGCCTTTATGGCGCCCTTATTGCGGACAGTTTCTAGGGGACAACGCCACCATAGATACAGGTTACTGACATTTTTCAGCTTTTCCAGCAGATTGCTGGGCCTATGGGAACAGTTGAACAGGCGGCCCTATGCAGTTTCATAGTAAAAGATAACCATTGTGTCAGGCTGACATGTTTCCATCAGGATCCAGTTTTTCCACTGAACAAATGAAGACGAGCAGTTTTCTGTGCAGGCGAACAACTGGGAGCTGACTATGTTTCTTGTAGAAAGTAAGGCCGGCATTGTTTTTTTTCAAAAGATATAAAAAGGGAGGTAACAACAGAATGAAAAATATGGCGTGAACCTGGCTTTATCATCAATACCCTGTCAGGCTCCGTTCCCACGACATTTCTCCTATACGTCAGACATATGCATTTATACACAAAGCAACATGCGGAGAGTTCTCTGTGGGGCAATCATAAGGCACAAGACTGCTAAGAATACCATAAAAGGATATATGATACAAATGGTCCCAAATACATATTCATCTACCAGAAATACCATACGTCGACTGGCGTTTAAATGCTAAGTAGCATATCTATTAGGGGCAAAAAAAAACCGACTCAGAACATATATAAGACAACAGGAGAGCAAATGAGTCAAACAAACATGCCACTTATTAAACAAACGTGAAAAATCTTTATTAAATATAAAGTTAAAAACATACACAGAGCTACCATAAAGTGTATGTACAGGACAACGGAGCAATCAATATATCCAGTGACGGCATAGCAGAAATGGGTGTATGGACAGATACCAAATAATAAGGAGCGGTAGGACTATACCTCCATGATGGGCACACACGGTGTGATACAATATATCAAATAGCTGCGGTAAACTGGGCAGGGGTTAAATGCAAATCGCATGGAAAGTTCAACTATTTATACATTGTGTAAGTTGGCAAAAAGACGGGGGGAGGGGAGCCTATATATCAAGCATAGCATATCATGTGGCCTCCACTGCTCAAAGGCATACCCTTACCATTACCATATAACCCGCCAGATAGAAGTTACCTATACAATGAGTTAAACCCAACAAAGGGGCCACAGCCGCAGACAAATGAAACAACGGTATTTACCCATATCATGAAGGGATAGTCTGTCCAGTCCTAAGTCCCCAACGCACGTTTCGGTGCGAGATCACCTTCTTCAGGGGGCGTGGTTTTGATGGAGGATGCAACCTCCCTATATATCCGGCACTAGAAGTCACAAGGTACATTAATACCAATAGGGGCAAAGTACTAACAATAGGTACAACGCTGACAGGCCAATCGGCACGCAACCAGAGCAGCGCTGTGAAGTCACGTGGGACCGCCAACAGACACATCCGCTCTACCACAGAGCGGGCAGAGGGATATCATCAGGAGGCGGCGGCCAATGAGTAAGCACATATACTGCGCACGCGCCGTCAGCACTATCATGACGCGTCTCCAGCGGTAACCTAGACGACACAAATACACGTGGGGCCGTCAGCAAAAAACATCCGCTCTACCACTGAGCGGGCAGAAGAGTATCATCAGGAAGCGGAGGCCAATAGGTAAGCTATTAATACAATACAATAAGATATATTGTATCACACCGTGTGTGCCCATCATGGAGGTATAGTCCTACCGCTCCTTATTATTTGGTATCTGTCCATACACCCATTTCTGCTATGCCGTCACTGGATATATTGATTGCTCCGTTGTCCTGTACATACACTTTATGGTAGCTCTGTGTATGTTTTTAACTTTATATTTAATAAAGATTTTTCACGTTTGTTTAATAAGTGGCATGTTTGTTTGACTCATTTGCTCTCCTGTTGTCTCATAAAAGGATAAAGCAGCAATGTACTGACTCAGGAGCACTTTTTATAAATGATTCTAAATTTAAAATTGTTACGTTAAGTATTTTTTTCCCATGTTCACTAAATACTAAACCTGACCTGCCATTATGATTCTCCAGGTCATTACGAGTTTGCGGATACCAAACATGCCTAGATTCTTTTTAATTTAAGTGGGGGGAAAAAATCTAAAGTTTGTAAAAAAAAAATAAAAAATAAAAAAAATAAATAAAAATGGAGCCATTTTCCGAGACCTGTAGCGTCTCCATTTCTCAGCATCTTGGCTGGTTGATGTTTTGATTGATTACATTTTGGGGTAGATACAATGTTCTGATGGCCTGTTGCAGTTTATTGCAATGCTGCGGCAGCCAAAAAAGGGAGTTTATTTTTTTCCTCATTACGCCGTTTACCGATTGGATTAATTTTGTTTATATTTTGATAGATTGGTGTGTCTGAATGCAGCAATACCCAATATGTTTTTTTTTTATTGTTTTATTTGAATGGGGCAAAAAGGGGGGTGATTTGTTGAGCTTTTATATTTTTTAAAACATTTTGTCTACTTTTTACTTGCTTCAGTAGTCCCCTTAGGAGACTTGAAGATGCGATCATCAACACGGGCCGGTGTTCACAGGAGATCTGCAATGACATGTTGTCATGCCAACCCATGAGCACGCCACGATCATGTGATGGATGCCGATGGGCGGGGTCTGTGACGTGCAGCTGGTTTGCGCGAGTTAAATATCTGACAGCGGCATTTAACATGTTAACAGCCGTGTGTGGATTGCGATTCCACCCGTGGCTGTTAGGGGCGGAGCGCTCCTGTGTTCTCTATAATAATGCTCTTGACAGTAAATATATGAAAAATGTTTAATAAAAAGATTTAAAAAATAAAATAATGCTATTGACTGATACCTCTGGAGGCGGCTTATCTCCAGAAGAACAAAGCCATCAGCAGTCAAAAATCGGACTGGATCCTTCTCTCCTCCTTGACTGTCATAGAATACTGTAATAACGTGCACACTCTCTTTGTATATAATAAAACACTATCTCACACAATGTAGGAGAGTCGAGGTTACTACCCTAAATAGCACAGTGCCAATAATAACTGTAAAACGTACATTCTGTCTGCCATGTGAAAGATCCAATGCTTGCAGGTTCTCTGGCCTCTGATTTCGGGAATAAGCTACGTTTTGTAGATAAACTGGTGGATATTGTGGTCCTATATAGGGGGGCGGCTGATGCTGAAATTCAATATTATTTCCATGAAGAGGTCTCCGTGGTTCGGCAGGAGGCAGTCTCTCCTGCTGTGCTTCTCGATTGTTCCTGAGCATAAGGACCGGACCAATTGTTGTACTGAATCCATAACATGCAGCCTGCAAAAAGACAAATGTCAGGAAAAATGAGTGTTGCTTTAATCTGTTTTCATAATTAGACCTAAACAGTAGAGAAGTGTGTAAAACCTACCCACGCTGAACAAGCGGGGTTTGGCGGCACGGTCTCCATGCACCAATTTATAGGGATGACAATATTACTTGTGGCTAAATTCGAAAATATTCACATTCCACTTATGGCTACATATTAACCCCTTAAGAACAAGGTCAATTCAATTTTTTGTGCTTTTGTTTTTTTTTTCCTTGTTCAAAAGTGGTCTTTTTATTTTTTCATTGACAAAACCATATGAGGGATTGTTTTATGTGGGACAATAATAATAATCTTTATTTTTATATAGCGCTAACATATTCCGCAGCGCTTTACAGTTTTGCACACATTATCATCACTGTCCCCAATGGGGCTCACAATCTATAATCCCTAACAGTATTGTCTTTGGAATGTGGGAGGAAACCGGATACCCGGAGGAAACCCACGCAAACACGGAGAGAACATACAAACTCTTTGCAGATGTTGTCTTGGGTGGGATTAGAACCCAGGACCCCAGCGCTGCAAGGCTGCAGTGCTAACCACTGCGCCACCGTGCTGCCCAAGACAAGTTATAGTTTTGATTGATAGCATTCATTTTTTACCATATCACTATATGGTAAAATAAACAGTGTCAATTAAACTTATGACTCGCCCGCCCTCACATGGCTATGTTGACTACTAATATTACCCTAGATGGAAGACCAATACTTCTAATGATACCCGTGGCCTGCTGGGCTAAGTGACGGAGTCAGCGACTTTGTGTCACAACTCTTAACAGTATTGGTGTCTTGAGAATACCGATTTTGCTAACAACATAGCAGACAAGGTGGCCCACGACCGCACCGAACCTTCTGGCATTTGCCAGAATTGCCAGATGGCCAGTCCTGCCCTGGAGCCGTGGAAGTGGGATTCCTGCAGAACAACGGCGGTTTTGAGTCTTAGTGACGCTTCAACGGGTCTGAGTACGGAGATCCGTGGGAGGGGAGCCTCTTATGCAGATGACACACCTGTTATTCCAAGTCATAATTAAAACAATCAAATACATAAACAGCAGAAATACAAAGTAACAACGTCCTTCATAGAAACACTGCCATATCAATTTTATCATTAAAGCATTTTATGTCTTTGATGGTGTTAATTATGACGTGGCATAACATGTGTGTCACCTGCATACGAGGCTCCCCTCCCACGGATTTCTGCACTTGGACCCGTTGAAGCGTCACTAAGATGCCCAACCTGCAGGAATCCTGCTTCCTCCGGCTCCATGTTTTAATGGTGTGTATTTTGAATAAAGAGAGTAAAAAGAATTCTCCATGTGTCAGAGCCACTTCACAATCTTCAGAAACAAACTCTGCAGACAATGGCCCAAATTTTCAGTTATATAAAGTTCTGCACCAAATATGGTAAATACAGTATAAATTCACCATGAAGGACTGATTTTTTTTAACCTACTTAATGCCATCATAATTTAGTTTCAAGGATATTATGGTAAGTAGTGATTTCCTTTTCAAAATCAAAGATAAAAAAAGATAAAAAAAAAATTAAACACTCACCAAACAAATAGCTGCTATAATAATAAGTACAAACAACTGATAGAATACAGGGATCTCTGCCAGCAATCCATTTAAAAACTCTCCAAACGCTTTCCCAATATGTTTTAAGGGTTCCGTGATGAAGTCTGTAACAGTAAGAGCCAACGCCTGCGTAGGGAGGATAAAGCGGGAAACATGTCAAACATGCAGTGTGAAAAATAGTGGCACAATTCAAACTTATTGCTCCATTTAACCACCTTTGCAATTTCTCAAGTTTTTTGGTTTGGTTTTGTTTTACCCCTTAGTGGCAGAGCGAATTTTGATCTTAATGACTGGGCCAATTTTTGCAATTCTGACCACTGTCACTTTATGAGGTTATAGCTCTGGAACGCTTCAACGTATCCCACCGTTTCGGAGTGTTTTTTTTGTGACATATTGTACTTTATGTTAGTAGTCAAATTTATTTGATATGACTGGTGTTTATTTATGAAAAAATGGAAATTTGGCAAAAATTTAGAACATGTTTTTTGTTAGGAAGTTATAAGGGTTAAAAGTTGACCAACGATTTCTCATTTTTCCAACAAAATTTACAAAACCATTTTTTTAAGGGACAACCTCGCATTTGAAGTGAGTTTGGGGGGTCAATATGACAGAAAATACCCTAAAAAGTGACTCCATTCTAAAAACTGCACCCCTCAAGGTGCTCAAAACCACATTCAAGAAGTTTATTAACCCCTCTGTGACCTTAGACGTACTATCCCGTCAAGGTGCCCTGGGCTTATCTGACCCTGGACGGGATAGTACGTCATAGCCGATCGGCCGCGCTCACGGGGGGAGCGCGGCCGATCGCGGCCGGGTGTCAGCTGCTTATCGCAGCTGACATCCGGCACTATGTGCCAGGAGCGGTCACGGACCGCCCCCGGCACATTAACCCCTGGCACACCGCGATCAAAGATGATCGCGATGTGCCGGCGGTGCAGGGAAGCACCGCGCAGGGAGGGGGCTCCCTGCGGGCTTCCCTGAGCCCCCCGCAGCAACGCGATGTGATCGCGTTGCTGCGAGGGTCTCCTCACCTCCCTCCCTGCTCGAGCCCCGGATCCAAGATGGCCGCGGATCCGGGTCCTGCAGGGAGGGAGGTGGCTTCACAGAGCCTGCTTAGAGCAGGCACTGTGAAGGCTGCAGCGCTGCATGTCAGATCAGTGATCTGACAGAGTGCTGTGCAAACTGTCAGATCACTGATCTGTGATGTCCCCCCCTGGGACAAAGTAAAAAAGTAAAAAAAAAATTTTCCAAATGTGTAAATAAAATAAAAAAAAATATTCCAAAATAATGAAAAAAAAAAAAAAATATTATTCCCATAAATACATTTCTTCATCTAAATAAAAAAAAAAAAAAACAATAAAAGTACACATATTTAGTATCGCCGCGTCCGTAACGACCCGACCTATAAAACTGTCCCACTAGTTAACCCCTTCAGTAAACACCGTAAGAAAAAAAAAAAAAAAAACGAGGCAAAAAACAACGCTTTATTATCATACCGCCGAACAAAAAGTGGAATAACACGCGATCAAAAGGACAGATATAAATAACCATGGTACCGCTGAAAGCGTCATATTGTCCCGCAAAAAAAGAGCCGCCATACAGCATCATCAGCAAAAAAATAAAAAAGTTATAGTCCTGAGAATAAAGCGATGCAAAAATAATTATTTTTTCTGTAAAATAGTTTTTATCGTATAAAAGCACCAAACCATAAAAAAATGATATAAATGAGGTATCGCTGTAATCGTACTGACCCGAAGAATAAAACTGATTTATCAATTTTACCAAACGCAGAACGGTATAAACGCCTCCCCCAATAGAAATTCATGAATAGCTGGCTTTTGGTCATTCTTCCTCACAAAAATCGGAATAAAAAGCGATAAAAAAATGTCACGTGCCCAAAAATGTTTTCAATAAAAACGTCAACTCGTCCCGCAAAAAACAAGACCTCACATGACTCTGTGGACCAAAATATGGAAAAATTATAGCTCTCAAAATGTGGTATTGCAAAAAATATTTTTTGCAATAAAAAGGGTCTTTCAGTGTGTGACGGCTGCCAATCATAAAAATCCGCTAAAAAACCCGCTATAAAAGTAAATCAAACCCCCTTCATCACCCCCTTAGTTAGGGAAAAATAAAAAAAAATGTATTTATTTCCATTTTCCCATTAGGGCTAGGGTTAGGGCTAGGATTAGGGTTAGGGCTAGGGTTAGGGCTAGGGTTAGGGCTAGGGCTAGGGTTAGGGCTAGGGTTAGGGTTAGGGCTAGGGTTAGGGCTAGGGTTAGGGCTAGGGTTAGGGTTAGGGCTAGGGTTAGGGCTAGGGTTAGGGCTAGGGTTAGGGCTAGGGTTAGGGCTAGGGTTAGGGCTAGGGTTAGGGTTAGGGCTAGGGTTAGGGCTAGGGTTAGGGCTAGGGCTAGGGCTAGGGTTAGGGCTAGGGTTAGGGCTAGGGTTAGGGTTAGGGTTGGGGCTACAGTTAGGGTTGGGGCTAAAGTTAGGGTTAGGGTTTAGATTACATTTACAGTTGGGAATAGGGTTGGGATTAGGGTTAGGGGTGTGTCAGGGTTAGAGGTGTGGTTAGGGTTACCGTTGGAATTAGGGTTAGGGGTGTGTTTAGATTAGGGTTTCAGTTATAATTGGGGGGTTTCCACTGTTTCGGCACATCAGGGGCTCTCCAAACACGACATGGCGTCCGATCTCAATTCCAGCCAATTCTGCGTTGAAAAAGTAAAACAGTGCTCCTTCCCTTCCGAGCTCTCCTGTGTGCCCAAACAGGGGTTTACCCCAACATATGGGGTATCAGCGTACTCAGGACAAATTGGACAACAACTTTTGTGGACCAATTTCTCCTGTTACCCTTGGGAAAATACAAAACTGGGGGCTAAAAAATAATTTTTGTGGGAAAACAAAAAGATTTTTTATTTTCACGGCTCTGCGTTATAAACTGTAGTGAAACACTTGGGGGTTCAAAGTTCTCACAACACATCTAGATAAGTTCATTGAGGGGTCTAGTTTCCAATATGGGGTCACTTGTGGGGGGTTTCTACTGTTTAGGTACATTAGGGGCTCTGCAAACGCAATGTGACGCCTGCAGACCAATCCATCTAAGTCTGCATTCCAAATGATGCTCCTTCCCTTCCGAGCCCTCCCATGCGCCCAAACGGTGGTTCCCCCCACATATCGGGTATCAGCGTACTCAGGACAAATTGGACAACAACATTTAGGGTCCAATTTCTCCTGCTAACCTTGGAAAAATACAAAACTGGGGGCTAAAATATAATTTTTGTGGAAAAAAAAATATTTTTTATTTGCACGGCTCTGCGTTATAAACTGTAGTGAAATACTTGGGGGTTCAAAGCTCTCACAACACATCAAGATGAGTTCCTTAGGGGGTCTACTTTCCAAAATGGTGTCACTTGTGGGGGGTTTCTACTGTTTAGGTACATTAGGGGCTCTGCAAACGCAATGTGACGCCTGCAAACCATTCCATCTAAGTCTGCATTCCAAATGGCGCTCCTTCCCTTCCGAACCCTCCCATGCGCCCAAACGGTGGTTCCCCCCCCCACATATGGGGTATCAGCGTACTCAGGACAAATTGGACAACAACTTTTGGGGTCCAATTTCTCCTGTTACCCTAGGGAAAATACAAAACTGGGGGCTAAAAAATAATTTTTGTGGGAAAAAAATTTTGTTTTATTTTTATGGCTCTGCATTATAAACTTCTGTGAAGCCCTTGGTGGGTCAAAGTGCTCACCACACCTCTAGATAAGTTCCTTAGGGAGTCTACTTTCCAAAATGGTGTCACTTGTGGGGGGTTTCAATGTTTAGGCACATCAGTGGCTCTCCAAACGCAACATGGCGTCCCATCTCAATTCCTGTCAATTTTGCATTGAAAAGTCAAACGGCGCTCCTTCCCTTCCGAGCTCTCCCATGCGCCCAAACAGTGGTTTACTGCCACATATGGGGTATCAGCGTACTCGGGACAAATTGGACAACAACTTTTGAGGTCCAATTTCTTCTCTTACCCTTGGAAAAATAAAAAATTGGGGGCAAAAATATAATTTTTGTGAAAAAATATGATTTTTTATTTTTACGGTTCTGCATTATAAACTTCTGTGAAGCACTTGGTGGGTCAAAGTGCTCACCACACCTCTAGATAAGTTCCTTAGGGGGTCTACTTTCCAAAATGGTGTCACTTGTGGGGGGTTTCAATGTTTAGGCACATCAGTGGCTCTCCAAACGCAACATGGCGTCCCATCTCAATTTCTGTCAATTTTGCATTGAAAAGTCAAACTGCGCTCCTTCCCTTCCGAGCTCTCCCATGCGCCCAAACAGTGGTTTACTGCCACATATGGGGTATCAGCGTACTCAGGACAAATTGGACAACAACTTTTGAGGTCCAATTTCTTCTCTTACCCTTGGAAAAATAAAAAATTGGGGGCAAAAATATAATTTTTGTGAAAAAATATGATTTTTTATTTTTACGGTTCTGCATTATAAACTTCTGTGAAGCACTTGGTGGGTCAAAGTGCTCACCACACATCCAGATAAGTTCCTTAGGGGGTCTACTTTCCAAAATGGTGTCACTTGTGGGGGGTTTCAATGTTTAGGCACATCAGTGGCTCTCCAAACGCAACATGGCGTCCCATCTCAATTCCTGTCAATTTTGCATTGAAAAGTCAAATAGCGCTCCTTCCCTTCCGAGCTCTCCCATGCGCCCAAACAGTGGTTTACTGCCACATATGGGGTATCAGCGTACTCAGGACAAATTGGACAACAACTTTTTGGGTCCAATTTCTCCTGTTACCCTTGGTAAAATAAAACAAATTGGAGCTGAAGTAAATTTTTTGTGTAAAAAAGTTAAATGTTCATTTTTATTTAAACATTCCAAAAATTCCTATTAAACACCTGAAGGGTTAATAAACTTCTTGAATGTGGTTTTGAGCACCTTGAGGGGTGCAGTTTTTAGAATGGTGTCACACTTGGGCATTTTCTATCATATAGACCCCTCAAAATGACTTCAAATGAGACGTGGTCCCTAAAAAAAAATGGTGTTGTAAAAATGAGAAATTGCTGGTCAACTTTTAACCCTTATAACTCCCTAACAAAAAAAAAAATTGGTTCCAAAATTATGCTGATGTAAAGGAGACATGTGGGAAATGTTACTTATTAAGTATTTTGTGTGACATATCTCTGTGATTTAATTGCATAAAAATTCAAAGTTTGAAAATTGCGAAATTTTCAAAATTTTCGCCAAATTTCCGTTTTTTTCACAAATAAACGCAGGTACTATCAAAGAAATTTTACCACTATCATGAAGTACAATATGTCACGAGAAAACAATGTCAGAATCACCAGGATCCGTTGAAGCGTTTCGGAGATATAACCTCATAAAGGGACAGTGGTCAGAATTGTAAAAATTGGCCTGGTCATTAACGTGCAAACCACCCTTGGGGGTAAAGGGGTTAACCCTTCGGGTGCTTCACGAGTACTAAAGCAATGTGGAAGGAAAAAATTAACAGCTTACTTTTTCCACAAAAAAATTACCGTACTTTAGACCCAAACTTTTTTATTTTCACAAGGGTATCAGGACAAAATGGACCATTAAATTTTTTGTGCAATTTCTCCTGAGTACACCAATAACCCGTATGTGGGGGAAAGCCGCTGTTTGGGCGCATGGCAGGGCTCAGAAAGGAGGGAGCACAGTTTGACTTTTTGAACGCAAACTTGGCTGGATTCAAAGGTGGGTGCCATTTTGCTTTTGGAGAATTGCTAATATACCTAAACAGTGGAAACCCCCCAATTCTAACTCCACCTTGAACCCTAATTCCTACCCTAACCACAACCATAACCCCAACACAACCCTATCCCCAGCCCCAACCTTAACCCCAACACAACTCTATCCCCAGCCGCAACCCTAACTGCAAAGAATGGAAAAAAATACATTTTTTTTTATTTTATCATTTTTACCTAACTAAGGGGGTGTCAAAGGGGGGTTTAATTTACTATTTTTTTTAATTTGATCACAGTGATCAAAATGAACCAATAGGAAAAATCTCCTATTGTTGCTAGGTACTGGCTGGCAGATCTCGGTGGGCGCACTGCGCGTGCACACGCTAATTTCTCCCAGGAGAATGAGGCGCAGGGGGACAGAGCCAGAGGTACCGGTGGGGCTCGCGGGACCCCATTTCGCTCTCCTCTGGTATGCTAGATCATATCAAAGGAGAGAGAAATTAATGGAAAAGCGAACTTTTTTGCGAT
>NC_091289.1:123367309-123370036 GCF_032444005.1 Ranitomeya imitator
GACCAGCTGACGGTGCTGGAACCCGGTTACTAAGCTGTAGGTGCCCGCGCTTAAAAGCACTACCAAGGACCGCCTGGCGGTTGGCGGAACTCGGATACCCAGGAGGAGGCACCTAAGCCAAAGGCTCGGCCCGGAACCAGCTGACGGTGCTGGAACCAGGTGGTGGACCCGAAGGTCCACAGGAGAGGAGAGAACAGCTAGGCCGCGAGGCAGCCGCAGTTACCGAACCCCAACAGTCCTACAGGGGGAGCTGGGCCTACTGGCACTACAGAACCAGCCTTGACTACCAGTTCACGCAGCCCACATAGGAAGCTCCTAAACTGGAGGCACCCTGGAGTTGGCTAACTCGACCGCACCACGACGGGGCAAGCATAGGCGTCTCAGTGAAGTTGACACAACCCGGAAACAGCTGACGGTGCTGAAACCAGGCTTGGCACGAGGGAGTACCTGTGACAAGAACACTGCGAGAACCAGCTGGCGGTGCTGGAACCAGGTGGTGGACCCCAAGGCCCACAGGAGAGAGGAGAGAACAGCTAGGCCGCGAGGCAGCCGCAGTTACCGAACCCCAACAGTCCTACAGGGGGAGCTGGGCCTACTGGCACTACAGAACCAGCCTTGACTACCAGTTCACGCAGCCCACATAGGAAGCTCCTAAACTGGAGGCACCCTGGAGTTGGCTAACCCGACCGCACCACGACGAGGCAAGCATAGGTGTCTCAATGAGCTTGACACAACCCGGAAACAGCTGACGGTGCTGAAACCAGGCTTGGCACGAGGGAGTACCCTGTGACAAAAACACTGCCGAGAACCAGCTGGCGGTGCTGGAACCCGGATGCGTTGCCCCAGTGTGCAAGAGCCAATGGCACGACCGAGGACCAGCTGACGGTGCTGGAACCCGGTTACTAAGCTGTAGGTGCCCGCGCTTAAAAGCACTACCAAGGACCGCCTGGCGTTGGCGGAACTCGGATACCCAGGAGGAGGGCACCTAAGCCAAAGGCTCAGGCCCGGAACCAGCTGACGGTGCTGGAACCAGGTGGTGGACCCCAAGGCCCACAGGAGAGGAGAGAGACAGCTAGGCCGCGAGGCAGCCGCAGTTACCGAACCCCCAACAGTCCTACAGGGGGAGCTGGGCCTACTGGCACTACAGAACCAGCCTTGACTACCAGTTCACGCAGCCACATAGGAAGCTCCTAAACTGGAGGCACCCTGGAGTTGGCTAACCCGACCGCACCACGACGAGGCAAGCATAGGTGTCTCAGTGAGCTTGACACAACCCGGAAACAGCTGACGGTGCTGAAACCAGGCTTGGCACGAGGGAGTACCTGTGACAAAAACACTGCCGAGAACCAGCTGGCGGTGCTGGAACCCGGATGCGTTGCCCCAGTGTGCAAGAGCCAATGGCAACGATCCGAGGACCAGCTGACGGTGCTGGAACCCGGTTACTAAGCTGTAGGTGCCCGCGCTTAAAAGCACTACCAAGGACCGCCTGGCGTTGGCGGAACTCGGATACCCAGGAGGAGGCACCTAAGCCAAAGGCTCGGCCCGGAACCAGCTGACGGTGCTGGAACCAGGTGGTGGACCCGAAGGTCCACAGGAGAGGAGAGAACAGCTAGGCCGCGAGGCAGCCGCAGTTACCGAACCCCAACAGTCCTACAGGGGGAGCTGGGCCTACTGGCACTACAGAACCAGCCTTGACTACCAGTTCACGCAGCCCACATAGGAAGCTCCTAAACTGGAGGCACCCTGGAGTTGGCTAACCCGACCGCAACACGACGGGGCAAGCATAGGCGTCTCAGTGAAGTTGACACAACCCGGAAACAGCTGACGGTGCTGAAACCAGGCTTGGCACGAGGGAGTACCTGTGACAAGAACACTGCCGAGAACCAGCTGGCGGTGCTGGAACCCAGATGCGTTGCCTTGCCTATTAAAGATTGTCTTCCTAGAGCCCCAACTAGCGGTGTTGGAGCAAAGGGTAAGCAGGGGGAGATGAGTGTAGGCCGAAGCCTGCACTGGAGGCAGCTTTGTGTCTGCGTTGCGTTTGCAGGACACTTTGCCGGCTACACACTGGGGGAACAGCTGGCGTTGCTGAACCCCACTAACACAATGGCGTGTGTTTTTCTCTGTGCAGCTAGCACTTGCGGGCAAAAACTAGCGATGTTAGAGCCCGTGTTGAAGCAGGAGGAGGAGGAGAGGAGCAGAGTGTAGGCCGAAGCTTAGTTGAACCAATTTCAAAGGAAACCTTTAACCCCCCCCTCAGGTGTTACAAAGTACAAGAGACACACCTTGTGCAGTATTAATGCTGCACAAGTGAAAGGTTGCTCTATTAATTTGTCTACTTGCACACGCTGAATGAAAGGACATACACAATTTACCCCATTCTACAGTCAAACTGTAGTGGATGCGTGACTTGGTTTTTTGATGAGACGCAGCACAGGTGTCCAAAATAACGCCTTGGTGCTTGGAGCAGCTTCCTGAGCGTTGTTATTTGCTGTACAGGAGTCTGCGCTCTTGTGTTATCCCTTGGCAATGCCCTGTTAGCGCTGCCCATCTTATGACCTCATTTCATGTTGGCCGGTGCGGTTAACGATGGCCATAAATCCCAGACCCCACAGTGTCTTTTCATAAAGCCACACTGCGGTGCTGGGATTCGTGGCCTTGAGCAGTAAATATTTTGGCCGCTCACACACGTCCTTACCACCTGCTTCAGACTGGGCGGCCTCTGCTGAT